>NC_079224.1:5041004-5111004 GCF_029633865.1 Lampris incognitus | reverse complement strand
TTTTATTTCTTTGTAAATCACTTTGTAACATTGTTTTAGAAAAGTGCTTTTTAAATAATGTCATTATTATTATTATGATCGGAGGTCACTCAGGGTCGAGTATGACTGTCCTCCTTCTAGGTCCATGTGGGTCTTCAGGTGGGTGTATAGGCTAATCCTGGAGCCCCATATTTTGGGGCAATGTGGGCAAAGGTGTGAAGAAGTGGTTGAAGAAGTGGTTTGGGCCTTTCTGGTAACTCTTTCCTTTCTGAGTCTGAGCTTGTTTTCAGCAACACGATGGAGGTGATGGTTGTAGTGCCCAGCACCATCATGGACTGCCAGTCTCCAGGCCTCCCTGTTTTTTGCTGCTTGTTCCCAGCTACTAAGGTTGATGCCAAACCTTTTGACGTGGGTCTTGATGTTGTCTTTGTCTTCTTTTGTCCTCCTGGGGCACAGCGTCCTGTCACGAGCTGAGAGTAAAGGACTTTTTTTGGGAGGCAAGAGTCAGACATGCGGAGGACATAGTCAGTCCATCTCAGCTGATGTTGTGCGATGGTGGCAGTTATAGTAGGCATGTTGGCTTCCTCGAGGATGCTGAAGTTGGTGCGCTTATCCTCCAAGCCGCTCTTAAGGATCTTCCTGAGGCACCGTGGTTGGTATGCCTCGAGTGCCTTCAGGTGCCTGCTATACTATATTATCCAGGTTTCTGACCCTGTGAGTAGTGTGGGTAGCACGGCCGCTTTGTACACCAGAATTTCTTTCTCTGACCTGAAGGTCGCAGTTTTCAAAAACCCTTTTACTCAGTCTTCAGAAGGCCCGGCTGGCACAACTGAGATGATGGTTTATTTCAATGTCATTGTTGGCTTAGGGGGAGAGAAGCCTGCCAAGATATGGGAACTGTTCCATGTATCGAGTCTGGTGTTGTCTACAGAGATGGATGGGGGCAGACCAGGCATATTTCTGTTGGGTGGGGGTTGGTAGAGGATGTGGGTCTTTTTTATGTTGATGGTCAGGCCAAGCTGCTTCCATTAAATCCGCCGTTGAGGTCTTTATTGGATCATGCTTCATGTAGAACCTAGCCCTTGACTTGTCCACCTTGGGTGACCCTGCCAGGAGCCAAGCTCCAGACGGCATATTTCTTAGAATCATTAGTACATGCAAGCTTCACCGTGGAAGGTGGGGATCCAGGAGAAAACAGAAAGAGCAGACACGCTGACCCATATCTAAAGGCCATCATGCTGTGTTCGCCAGCGTAGACCATTCATCTTTGCGAGGCTGACCCATACATTGGCATGTTGAACTTCATTCACAGAACCAAGGCTACCTGTGTAACCCAATGCTTTCCTTGCACTGGTGCACGCATGTGTGTGGATTTGCATTGCTGATGTGTGTGAATGTATGATAGACTGATGTGTGTTATCCATGGTGAATGCTAACTGATGGAGGCAAGGAGAAGGTGAAGGTTCTTCCTGTCATTATAATAGCTTGTTTACTGATGTTGCAGAGGGAGTTACACTCGGTGAGTCATTTGGTTTTGGGCTTTCTGCTCGTGCAACCTCATGAAGCGTATAATCACTACCGTTTCATCGTGTTTTAACTGGTGGTGAAGTGTAAACTGGTGGTGAGAGTAAACAGTAATATCAATGAATGTTAAACATGTTTATTTATCAATCACACATGAAATACATTTACTGGGACATTTACTCTACCTGCGAAGACTGATTTATGCTTATGACCCTGATAATATCTGTTCAAAAATATGTTGAGGTAAGGGGGAAAGATTCACACACTGCAGTGTGGAGGGCCACAGCAGGATCACATCGTGTTATTGAATAGTTGGGTTATATAACAGATCATGAGTAGCAGAGAATCCGGTGGTGAGCTGATGAGGAGCCGTTAGTGAACTAGAAGCCAGAGAAAAGAGGCGAGAATAACAGTTGGAAGTGTGAGATGGACATACAGAGCAAATAAATAAATAAATAGATAAAATGAATAACTGAAGGAGGCAGGAAAAGTAAAACGGTGGCGAGCGGCGACCAATGAAACTGGGTATGCCCGCCCGCCCGCCCCCCCCGCTACAACCCCCTCCCACCACTGCAAATGACACGCTCACACCCCTCACTCACACACACACACACACACACACACACTGATCACAGACAGCAGTACCACATAATAGACAAACACGAGGCCACAGCGGACCAGAGCATGTGTATAATTCCACCTTGCTGGAGCAGCTCTGGGGAACCGTGTCCTAACAATGTCATCAAGAGCCCTGGTGTGCTTCGCAGAAGTGGGAAAAACTGAGTCTAGTCCATTTAAAGTTGAAAAAAACATAGTCTTTGATAGTGCTGCACGCTCGTGACAGCACTGTTAGGAACGTGCGCATGCTCCGCTAAGGCAGCGGCTGTTCAGTCAGCGCTGACGTCTGAAACCCCCACACATCTCTCTTCCACCACCCACCACCCCCCACCCCACCCTTTGGTAACGTACCTCCAGACTGTAGAAAGCTGGTGAACTTGGACACATCGGTGGTTTCATCAGTTAGTATCGCTACAAAGCCCGCGTGTTTGATTCCAGGTGTTATGCCATTCAGCAGCACGTTCCCCACGGACTCCATCACATCGTTCCCCACAGACTCCATCACATCGTTCCCCACAGACTCCATCACATCGTTCCCCACAGACTCCATCACATCGTTCCCCACAGACTCCATCAAATCGATCCCCACAGACTCCATCACATCGATCCCCACAGACTCCATCACATCGTTCCCCACAGACTCCATCACATCGATCCCCACAGACTCCATCACATCGTTCCCCACAGACTCCATCACATCGTTCCCCACAGACTCCATCACATCGTTCCCCACAGACTCCATCACATCGTTCCCCACAGACTCCATCAAACCGTTCCCCACAGACTCCATCACATCGTTCCCCAGACTCCATCACATCGTTCCCCACAGACTCCATCACATCGTTCCCCACAGACTCCATCACATCGTTCCCCACAGACTCCATCACATCGTTCCCCACAGACTCCATCAAATCGTTCCCCACAGACTCCATCACATCGTTCCCCACAGACTCCATCACATCGATCCCCACAGACGCCATCACATCGTTCCCCACAGACTCCATCACATCGTTCCCCACAGACTCCATCAAATCGTTACCCACAGACTCCATCACATCGTTCCCCACAGACTCCATCACATCGATCCCCACAGACTCCATCACATCGTTCCCCCACAGCCTCCATCACATCATTCCCCACAGACTCCATCACATCATGCTGGGTGTGGCTTGACACGCCAGAAAAGACACTGCACGTCTCCAAATGACGGGCTAGCCTCTCATCATATTTCTGGAGTAGCTTGGTGAGCTCAATATAACTAGCACGATTGTCCAACCCCCCCCCCCGAGTGTCCCCAGAAGGCCTGCGTCTGGGTTCCGAGGTACACAACCATGTCCACGAGTCTCTCTAACACGTCCCTGTTTTAACGCGCTCGTGATGTTGCTCTGTGGCTTCGCGCGCCCTCATTCAACTGGTGATGGGTTGGTGTGTTGCCAGATGTGTGAAGTTTTACTAGACAATGTGTGTGTGCAGGTGCACCTCGTGTTCTGTCATTGCCGTGTGAGACTGTTTAAATCGCCATGACCTGCCGTGGTCCAGGCTGGGCATTCTGTAGGAAAAAGGAGACATGGCCAGCAGAGTAGTTTGCTAACCTTTGGGCAGCCAGCTAGCCATGTCTGTTTTTCGTAGGTGGTAGCTTGAAAGTGACGGACGAAATTCTTCGTTTGTGACGCCAAGTTCGGGAGTTGGACGTCCTCCTGCAGTAATAATCTGTTTCTCTTCAAAAGTGCTCCGAGAAAACGGGGCAGGACGTAACGATTCTATCATACGTGAAGGGTCGCTCATATTGACACGTCCTGACGCGTATGGCGCTGAGCTAACGGAGCAAGACACACAAGCGCCAACTTACAGTAACTAGCCCGCTAGATGGCGGTGTTGCGCATGTGCGTTTCCGGATAAGCTGGTTCACAGCCAGCTTTTCTGCCCACCACACTCCCACGCTCGCAAGATCCTTTCATAGACCACGAACACAACCGGGAGTCACAGAGCGCATGCGCGAAGTAGGCTGACCGCCGTGAGCAGGACAGATGCGGCAGACTGCGGTGATGCCAGACGGCAGCTGCCGCTTGGATAGAAAACAATCGAAGACATTGAGAAACAACCATTTAAATGACACGTTTTAATGTAAATAATCCTCACGTTACTTCCTAAAAATAGATTTTCAATTCATTATTGTACTGTATGTAAATTCTCTCGTCATTTTCAAATGCCTTGGGCAGCCCCACATTTATAGCCTATTATGACCCCTCGCTCATATTCAATTCAAAACTTTATTGCAGACTCAGGGTCCATAACAGACAGAGACGAATAGGTAAAAGACAAAGCCCAGACAACAGACAGAGTAAACCCAATAAAATAACATAAATGGAACAAGTCAGTGTGTTATGAGAAGGCCGCTGTAGCAGTGGTCCCACAGCCGGGGATGTTTAAACAGCGGCCTGTAGTAAAAAGACAGACAGAAATGAACAGAGAAGGAGAACCAAAGACAGTTTCCTCTCCTCTGTTAACCAAACACTGTGTAATGATGTTCCCTACACGTCCTTGAACCCGATGATAACCTGTAGTCGCCCTGCTGCAGGAAGATTACCTGAATGTTGCTTTTTATGGTGGTTTTTAACCAGTGCTGATGAAATCCGGTGTACTCTGTCACTGTACAGCTGACAGTGAGTGTGTCTCTGCATGTACCCGTCCCACTGCACAGCAGCAGTGGGCCGCTGCAGCGCCCGGGGACCAACTCCAGTTCTTCTTTCCACTGCCTTGCTCAGGGGCACAGGCAGGAGTATTAACCCTAACATGCATGTCGTTTTGATGGTGGGAGGAGACCCACGCCGACACGGGGAGAACATGCAGACTCCACACAGCGAGGACCTGGGACAGCCTGGGCGTCGAACCCAGGACCTTCTTGCTGTGAAGCAACAGTGCTGACCACTGGGCCACTGTGCCGCCCATATGGTCAGTATTTGACTTTTTAATTAGAAAGCAAACAGTAAAGGGCAAATGACACAAGCATGCAGCAGGTTAAGACACGTCGCCTTCTCGTGGATACTAAGGCAGAGTTTACACTCAGATCTACATAAAATGTACCGATCAGTCCTACCGAGCTATTGTATTCGATGATGTTTTGAGAGCCCGGGGATTTACATTTTTATATCCATGAAAAATGAAGAGTAAATTAAGTATGTAGTTAAAAACGGGGTATTATCAAGCAGTCCTGAGCCGCTCATTCAGTCTAAAGTCTGAGGATCAAGTTCAGTCTTGCAGTGACCGACTGGGAGGCAGTGGTAGAGCCTCTGGAAATCATATCTTCTACTTCAACACTACTAGAGACCTCACCAAATGTTCCTCTCATGTTGGCATGTGTGCTGAGGGCTAAAGAGAGCGGAGGATGGCACTACAGAGGAGCACTGGTCTGGTGGCGGACATCAGACGGTTCTGTATCTGTCTCTGGCATCCTCATCACAGGAGACCAATACCGTCAGTAGGCCACAATGGCAGAACCAAGTCACCTGGTTATGAAGGCCTCTGCAGTTATCATACTGTGTGTGTGTGTGTGTGTGTGTGTGTGTGTGTGTGTGTGTGTGTGTGAGAGAGAGAGAGAGAGAGAGAGAGAGAGAGAGAGAGAGAGAGAGAGAGAGAGAGAGAGAGAGAGAGAGAGAGAGAAAAGGGTGCAAAGGGTGAATATGACCCTGAACTTATCAGCTAGTCTTCTGTCCTTGAACATGATTGTTAGAAAAAACAATTATCACAATAAACCATCTCTTTATCTCAAAAGACAGACTGTTATATGTGTGTGTGTGTGTGTGTGTGTATTTTTAGGCTAAGGTCAGGTATGAAGACAGGATGAACAAAGGAGAGGAATGGAGGTTGCATTCATTCATAACCCAGTGTGTGAAGGAATAAGAAACAGAGCAAGAGAGACAGCAGTGGACAGAATGGGAGGGAGAAACAGCAGCACTATGAGACACGGGGCAGCTGGAGCCAGAAAGAAAGAAAGAGCAAGAGAGAGAGAGAGAGAGAGAGAGAGAGAGAGAGAGAGAGAGAGAGAGAGAGAGAGAGAGAGAGAGAGAGAGAGAGAGAGAGAGAGAGAGAGAGAGAGAAGACAGAGAGAGGCAGCATTTTTCCTTGAACAGTGGAGAAGAAGGGGTGGCTTCCATCCAGCCTGCCATCCATCCATTAACCAAACTGCTTATCCTGCTCTCAGGGTCGCGGGGATGCTGCAGCCTCTCCCAGCAGCCACTGGGTGGCAGGCGGGGAGACATCGTAAAATTATTGTGACGTTGGCTCTCCACATTTGCGTTTTTACCTTCTTTACTGTCTACTGTTCGTGAGGTTGGGCGTTTACTGACTTGGCTGCTTCAACTGTCTGCCAAGTGCATAACAGTGAGAACTGGCTTTTAAGTGCTGCCATCCGTAAGGAAACATAAACTGCCGCTCCAGGCAGTCAAATACCTGCATGTGCCAAGGTGGCTCAAAAGTGAAGCCTACCAGAAGTGTGAGGTTGATAAAAGTGATGACAGGGCACCTGACACTGTTGTTCACCTTGACTACTGCTGATATAATCATGACCAGAAACATATAAAACCAACCAAGGACTCTATGGCCCAGTTGTTACAGCAGAACCTATGAGTTTCAACAGAAGACTTGTGTCTTAATGAGTTAGTGGGCACTCGTTTATAGCCCACCTCCACATATTCACAATTAGAAAAGGAATAAAACCGTGTGTAGACAGCTGTAGACAGTGATGGTGGTGTCCATGTATAACGGATAAAAAGGGGTGTAGATGTAGAGGACAGTGATGGGGGTGTCCATATATAACGGATAAAAGGGGGGGGGCAGATGTAGAGGACAGTGGTGTGAGATGGAAGAGAAAGAAGAATTCTGGAGTCAGTTGGATGACGTGGTGGAGAGGGTACCCAAGGAGGAGAGAGTGGTGATTGGAGTGGACTTCAGTGGACATGTTGGTGAAGGGAACAGAGGTGATGAGGAGGTGATAAGGAGGTATGGAGTCAAGCAGAGAAATGTGGAAGGACAGATGGTGGTGCAGTTTGTGAAAAGGATGGAAATGGCTGTGGTGAATACATATTTCAAGAAGAGGGAGGAACACAGGGTGGCACAAGAGTGGAGGGAAGTGCACACAGGTGGACTATATCTTGTGTAGGAGGCGCCATCTAAAAGGGATTGGAGCATGGGTCTCAAACTCGCGGCACGCGGGCCAATTGCGGCCCGCGGGACGTTATTTTGTGGCCCCCTACTTGACATCAAAGGTTAGTGTTAGTGCGGCCCGCGCTTGCCCTGGGCTTTTATTTTTCACTTATGAGCTACCATAGCGCAGGCTCATGACAGCTTCCGGTGCCGCGTTTGTTGTCAAGTCATGGTGCGTTCCCGTTACGTTGGAAGTTGTAAATTGGAACGACTCGGATTTCAGACTTCCGGTTGAAATGTCCAACTCGGAGCTCAGAAAGTCCGACTTCCGAGCACAACTTGAACGCACCTTAATGGGCAGCGCGAATTAGCAGCAACGGTTGAAACTTGGTTGAAATTTGATTCCGGAGCGACACCAAGTGGGAGGAAAATATGTCCTGTCAGCAAGCCCCAGTTATGTCTTTCTCAAAACCTGCCGTGAAGAGAAAAGTTGGTGACGAGCACAGACAATTTCAGGAAAAGTGGGAGACGGCATGTTTTTTGGTTGAGCACAGAGGAAGCAGCCCGACGTGTCTTATATGCACCGAGAAAGTTACGGTGCACAAGGAATACAACATCAGACGTCATTACTCGACTAGACATGCTGATGATGATGATGATGATGATGATGAGTATACAAAATACCAGGGAGAGGAGAGAGAGAAACGGGCCGCCAATCTTAAAACATGTTTACTGAAGCGACAAGATTTCTTCAAGAAAGCTAGCAAAGATAATGATGCAGCAGTCGAAGCTAGCTACGTGGTGAGTGAGATGATTGCTAAGTCGGGAAAGCCAATCAAAGAAGGGGAGTTTGCTAAAAAGTGCATGTTACAGGCTGCAAGTATAGTCTGCCCGGAAAAGAAGGGTCAGTTTAGCAACATCGGCCTTTCAGCCAACACAGTGGCAGAGCGCATTTCTGACCTGTCAGGTAACATATATGATCAACTGCGTGAGAAAGCCAAACGTTTCTGTGCATACTCAGTCGCTCTTGATGAGAGCACAGACATCATTGACACTGCGCAGCTCGCAATCTATGTCCGTGGTGTTGACGACAGTTGTGAAGTGATGGAGGAGTTGCTCACAGTGATTCCAATGCATGGCCAGACCACCTCTCAGGAGATATTCCGCCAGCTGTGTGATGCCATTGTGGATGCGGGTTTGCCATGGAAGAGGTTTGCTGGAATAACAACCGACGGAGCGCCATCAATGACAGGGAGGAGAAATGGAGTGGTGGCACTTGTTCAAAAAAAACTGGAAGAGGAGGGTGTGGAGGAGGCCATTGCTCCGCACTGCATTATCCATCAGCAGGCCCTTTGCAGCAAATGCGTGAAGTTTGACAATGTGATGTCTGTCGTTGTGAAATGCATCAACCATATCAGATCCAGGGGTTTAAAGCACCGGGAGTTCCGCGCCTTTTTGGAGGAAATAGAGTCAGCATATGAGGATGTGCTCTACTTCACTGAGGTACGTTGGCTCAGCAGGGGAAACGTCTTGAAGAGGTTTTTTGAGTTGAGAGCAGAAGTGAAAGCCTTCATGGAGAAGGCTGGGATGGCTGTCCCTGTACTAAGTGATCCCAAATGGCTCATGGACTTAGCTTTCCTTGTTGACATCACACATGAGCTGAATGTACTGAACAATAAATTACAAAACCAGGGGCAGCTTGTCAGTGCTGCCTATGACAACGTGAGATCATTCTCCACAAAACTTGTGTTATGGAAAGCCCAGCTCTCTCAGACAAACCTCTGCCATTTCCCAGCATGCAAGGCACTCGTGGATGCAGGCACACCATTCAGTGGTGCGAAGTATGCTGATGCCATTGTGAAGCTACAGGAGCAATTTGATCACAGGTTCGCAGAGTTCAAGACACACAGAGCCACTTTTCAAATTTTTGCTGACCCCTTCTCCTTTGATGTGCAAGATGCCCCTCCTGTGCTTCAAATAAGCTCATTGACCTGCACTGCAGGTCAATGAGCTTATTTGATAGCTTGTTTGTTTTTGTTGTTGTTTTTTTTTAGCTTATTAGCTTATTAGTATTCCATCTTGTCATAACAGAACCTGGTGTCCCCTTTTTGTCTCACACTGTTCATTTTTGTTCCTGCACTTGTACTGTTACCTGTCTTGTTTTGATCACCTGTATATATAAATAAAACATTTTAAAAAAAGATTGAGAACATTGGATCGGTTGTACTTTTTTTTTTTGGAATACTTGCGGCCCAGCCTCACCCAAACTCTACCTCCAGCGGTCCCCAGGTAAGTTGAGTTTGAGACCCCTGGATTGGAGACTGCAAGGTGGTGACAGGGGAGAACGTAGCTAGGCAGCATCAGATGGTGGTGTGTAGGATGACTTTGGAGACCAAGAAGAGGAAGAGAGTGAAGGCAGAGCCAAAGATCAAATGGTGGAAGTTGAAGAAGGAAGACTGTTGTGTGGAGTTAAGGCAGGAGGTAAGACAGGCACTGGGTGGTAGTGAAGAGTTACCAGATGGCTGGAAAACCACTGCAGAAATAGTGAGGGGGACAGCTAGGAAGGTACTTGGTGTGTCATCAGGACAGAGGAAGGAAGACAAGGAGACTTGGTGGTGGAATGAGGAAATACAGCAAATTATACAGAGGAAGAGGTTGGCAAAGAAGAAGACGGATAGTCAGAGAGATGAAGAAAGTAGACAGGAGTACAAGGAGATGCAGCGTAAAGCAAAGAGAGAGGTGGCAAAGGCAAAGGAAAAGGCGTATGGTGAGTTGTATGAGAGGTTAGACACAAGGGATGGAGAAAGGGACTTGTACCGACTGGCTAGACAGAGGACCTGAGCTGGGAAGGATGTGCAGCAGGTTAGGGCAATCAAGGATAGAGATGGAAATGTTCTGACAAGTGAGGAGAGTGTGTTGAGAAGGTGGAAGGAGTACTTTGAGGGGCTGATGAATGAAGAAAATGAGAGAGAGAGAAGGATGGATGATGTAGGGATAGTGAAACCCGAAGTGCAGTGGATTAGAAAGGAGGAAGTGAGGGCAGCTATGAAGAGGATGAAGAGTGGAAAGGCAGTTGGTCCTGATGACATACCTGTGGAGGCATGGAGGTGTTTAGGAGAAATGGCAGTGGAGTTTTTAACTAGATTGTTTAACACAATCTTGGAAAGTGAGAGGATGCCTGAGGAGTGGAGAAGAAGCATACTGGTTACCGATTTTCAAGAACAAGGGTGATGTGCAGAACTGTAACAACTACAGAGGTATAAAGTTGATCAGCCACAGCATGAAGATATGGGAAAGAGTAATAGAAGCTAGGTTAAGAGGAGGAGAGGTGAGGATCAGCAGCAGCAGTATGGTTTCATGCCAGGAAAGAGCACCACAGATGTGATGTTTGCTTTGAGAATGTTGATGGAGAAGTACAGAGAAGACCAGAAAGAGTTACATTGTGTCTTTGTAGATTTAGAGAAAGCTTATGACAGGGTGCCGAGAGAGGAGGTGTGGTATTATATGAGGAAGTCTGGAGTTGCAGAGAAGTATGTAGGAGTGGTGCAGGATATGTATGAGGGAAGTGTGACAGTGGTGAGCTGTGCGGTTGGAGTGACAGATAGGTTCAAGCACGAGGTGGGATTACATCCAGATCGGCTCTGAGCCCTTTCTTGTTTGCAATGGTGATGGACAGGTTGACGGACAAGATCAGGCAGGAGTCTCCATGGACGATGATGTGCGCGGATGACATTGAGATATGTAGCGAGAGTAGGGTGCAGGTGGAGGAGAGCCTGGAGAGGTGGAGGTATGCACTGGAGAGAAGAGGAATGAAAGTCAGTAGGAGCAAGACGGAATATATATGCGTGAATGAGAGGGAGGACAGTGGAATGGTGAGGATGCAAGGAGTAGAGGTGATGAAGGCGTATGAGTTTAAATACTTGGGGTCAACTGTCCAAAGTAACGGGGAGTGCAGAAGAGAGGTGAAGAAGAGAGTGCAGGCAGGGTGGAGTGGGTGGAGAAGAGTGTCAGGAGTGATGTGTGACAGAAGGGTACCAGCAAGAGTTAAAGGGAAGGTTTACAAGATGGTTGTGAGACCAGCTATGTTTTATGGTTTGGAGACAGTGGCACTGATGAAAAGACAGGAGGTGGAGGTGGAGGTGGCAGAGTTGAAGATGATAAGATTTTCACTGGGAGTGATGAAGAAGGACAGGATTAGGAGCGAGTATATTAGAGGGACAGCTCAGGTTGGACGGTTTGGAGACAAAGCAAGAGAGGCAAGATTGAGATGGTTTGGACATGTGTGGAGGAGAGATGCTGGGTATACTGGGAGAAGGATGCTGAATATGGAGCTGCCAGGGAAGAGGAGAAGAGGAAGGCCAAAGAGGAGGTTTATGGATGTGGTGATGGAGGACATGCAGGTGGCTGCTGTGACAGAGGAAGATGCAGAGGACAGGAAGAGATGGAAACGGATGATCTGCTGTGGCGCCCCCTAACGGGAGCGGCCAAAAGTAGTAGTAGTAGTAGTAGTAGTAGTAGATAATGTGTACGTAAGAAAAAGCATAGATTTCCCCCCTCAAAGCATCCATGTGATGCAATTTTTTTTGTTTTAATTCATAATTTTGGCAATCAGTTTTACATCGTAGGCTCTTACTTTCTGTGCAAAAATTTGCAATAAAAATATGTACTGCTCCTTAAAAGAAATCTTCTCAAGTGTTAAGTGGACCACATGTTGTAATTACAATATCACTTGGTAATATCAATCCTTTGATATAGCATCATAGGATTTGATCATTTGTCCTTATAGGTGGGCTACACATGGTAAAATGGTGACTTAAATCTGCCCCACCTCTACGGAGTTTGCCTAAGTTTCCTCCCACAACCTGAAGGCGTACATGTTTGGTCTGTAACATGCCCCTGGGTGTCTACAGACACTGTGATGGACTGGTGACATGTACATGCTGTCCCCCTGGCATTCTGCCCAATGCCTGCTGGAATAATCTCCACCCAACTTTGACCTTGGATTAGATCAAGCAGATATGGATAACACAAGAGCCTTGAGATTGCCACCTAAACACATTTCCGATTACTGCAATATAAACCTATACAATAAAAGCTAGGGGCATTCCTCTTTTCGAATTTCTTCCATTTTCAGCTTTTTGTTCATTGAGATACGGTGAGCAGGAGCTATCAACAGTTTGATCAATCTTGTTTTTCTGAATGTTCAGTCACCCTAGAGGTAGGGTAAAACTGAGAAACACAATACAATGAATATATGTAAGCTGCACGTCAATAAAATATGCATCAAACGTGTTCGAGTCTGGTGTATTATTTGAAATGTATAATGCAAACATTATAATATATGAACATATATAATTAAATCCAATGTTAGCTTGTATCCATGAGAGAGAAACAACAAACGAGATAAAGGCTAACTGAGGTTCGTATCATAGATATTTAGATGAACATGTGGCAGAACAGGGTAAGAACATAATAAATTACAAGTTGCTTTATTGCCAACAATTCAAGTTCTAGCCAACTCAAGAGTCTACCCAATATCGGCAATTACAAGAGTTTACCTCCATACAATCAGATATAAAACTGTCCAAACTCAAAATGTCCGAGCACAACATTAGATATGGCTCTAAACTCAAATAAACCTACTGACAATACTCTCAAAGGGCTCTAAACTCAAACGAACCTACTGACAATACTCTCGAAGGGCTCTAAACTCAAAGTAACCTACTGACAATACTCTCAAAGGGCTCTAAACTCAAAGTAACCTACTGGCAATACTCAAAGCGCTCTAAACTCAAATGAACCTACTGACCATACTCTCAAAGGGCTCTAAACTCAAATTAACCTACTGATAATACTCTCAAAGGGCTCTACTGACAATATTCTCAAAGGGCTCTAAACTCAAATTAACCTACTGACAATACTCTCAAAGGGCTCTAAACTCAAATTAACCTACTGATAATACTCTCAAAGGGCTCTAATGACAATACTCTCAAAGGGCTCTAAACTCAAATTAACCTACTGACAATACTCTCAAAGGGCTCTAAACTCAAATTAACCTACTGGCAATACTCTCAAAGGGCTCTAAACTCAAATGAACCCACTGACAATACTCTCAAAGGGCTCTAAACTCAAATTAACCTACTGACAATACTCTCAAAGGGCTCTAAACTCAAATTAACCTACTGACAATACTCTCAAAGGCCTCTAAACTCAAATTAACCTACTGGCAATACTCTCAAAGCGCTCTAAACTCAAATCAACCTACTGACAATACTCTCGAAGGGCTCTAAACTCAAGTTAACCTACTGATAATACTCTCAAAGGGCTCTACTGACAATACTCTCAAAGGGCTCTAAACTCAAATTAACCTACTGACAATACTCTCAAAGGGCTCTAAACTCAAATTAACCTACTGACAGTACTCTCAAAGGGCTCTAAATGCAAATTAGCCTACTGACGATACTCTCAAAGGGCTCTAAATGCAAATTAACCTACTGACAATACTCTCGAATGGCTCTAAACGCAAATTAACCTACTGACAATACTCTCAAATGGCTGAAATGTAGCGGATGTCGGCGGATACTCTCATCGTGTACAAACGATGCTCCACCATGCTCCTGCTTCCTCCTCCTGCCTAAACTGTGCAGCAATAGCGAGAACACCCCATCAGGATGACGCCATCAGCGAAACCATTAATAATAATAATGAACTTTATTTATGTAGCGCTTTTCAAAACAATGTTACAAAGTCCTTTAAATAGATGGTGCATATAGACCCTTTTACTGTCTGTAAACAGTGATGATGTAGGTGTGGATGCGCGCGCACTTAGGCAACGGGAGTATGGCGGAGTTAGCTAGTTTGTCAAACTATGCAAGGGGATTAACGACAAAAGATCGCGAAAGTTACCTGAATAAATTAACTTTGGCGAAAGGCACCCGACTTCCAGATCCGTGTGGTATTACTGAGTGGGTGGAAGACGTTACTAAGTGGCCTAATATCCAGTGGCCAGATATATAGATATGTAGAGCCGAAGGAACGGAGAAGACCGTAGGTTCACACTTTAGCCGTGTAGGCAACTTTCTTTAATCCACGGTAAATCAGAGAGACAACCAAACCACAGCTCGACTGAGCGGAGGTGGCAAGAATCATCAGAAAACTGGCTGGACAACCATAACTTAACCCTGCGTTAACCTGCCAGGGCAACCATGACTTAACCCTTAGTTCCTGGGTTGAATTCTGTCCCCAATACGTGTCCACCACATGAGCCCCCCCAGAATTCGCCCTAGTAATCGAAGTCAGGCAGCCGCGGACGGCCTGTCGTCCCCCCGCGGCGGCTCCGGATAACAGGGGCCGGAGTGTCTCTGGGAGGCATTGACGCGGGCCTGTGGAGGTCGGCCTGAGGAGCAGAAGAGGGCAGCTCGGGCCTCCACAGGGGGAGGAGGCGGAGCCGGGGGACGACCGCGACGAGGAGGTTGGGCTAACTCCAACGGCTGCGTCAAGTCCAGGTGTGCGGGTTTAACTCGGTCCACTGAAACATGCTCGGCCGTGCCCCCAAAATCTTACCACCAGGTGCTTAGTTCCCCGTTCCAGGACGCGGAAGGGGCCGTCATAAGGGGGTTGCAGAGGGGGGCGGTGTGCGTCGTGACGGATGAACACGTAGTCCGCTGACTGCAGACCTGGGGGCACCTGGGACACCGGCGCGCCGTGTTGGGCGGTAGGGACGGGTGTGAAAGCTCTGACCCCGTCCAGCAAGGAGGCTCGTTGGTCCACAGCTGACCAGGGACGCGTTGCATTGGGCATGAAATCGCCTGGGACTCGCAGCGGCGTGCCGTACACCAGCTCCGCAGAGGAGGCTTGTAGGTCTTCCTTCGGGGCGGTCCGCAGGCCCAGCATGACCCATGGGAGCTTGTCGACCCAGTTGCAGTCCTTGAGAGTAGCCCGAAGCGCAGCCTTCATGGACCGGTGGAAGCGCTCACATAGGCCGTTCGCCTGAGGGTGGTAGGCGGTAGTGCGATGAAGCTTGACGCCCAGAGCCTCACCCACAGCACTCCATAGCTCTGAGGTAAACTGTGGCCCGCGGTCAGATGAAAGGTCGGAAGGCGTACCGAAACGTGAGACCCACGACCCAATAAAAGCCCGGGCCACATCAGCAGACGTCGTGGATGCCAGGGGAACAGCTTCAGGCCAGCGCGTAGTCCTGTCCACCACAGTGAAGAGGTAGGTGAACCCATGGGAGGGGGGTAGGGGACCAACCAGGTCGACGTGGACATGGTCAAATCGTCTCTCCGGCACTGCGAAGCGTTCCAGGGGCGCCTTAATGTGGCGGTGTATCTTAGCCCGCTGACAGGCAACACACGAGTCGGCCCACGCTTTCACGTCTCTCTTAAGTCCCTCCCACACAAACTTAGCAGAGGTCAGGCGCACGGATGGCTTACCGCCTGGATGAGAGAGGCCGTGCACAGCTTCAAATACGGGGCATCTCCAGCTGTGCGGGACGATGGGCCTGGGCTGTCCTGTGGAGATGTCACACAGGAGGGTGACACCTGTGTCGCTGAAAGGAACGTCCTGCAGGCGGAGCCCCGTGTCGGAGGCCCGGAGACGGAGGATGCTCGGGTCCGTGGCCTGGTCAGCGGCCATCTGTGCATAGTCAAGGCCTAGGTGGACCGCTCCAATCACTGCCCTAGAGAGGCAGTCAGCTACCTGGTTAGACTTACCAGCGACGTGCTGGATGTCGGTAGTGAATTCCGAAATGTAGGAGCGTTGTCGCTGCTGGCGAGCGGACCATGGCTCGGCCGTCTTGGACATGGCAAACGTGAGGGGCTTGTGGTCCACGTACGCAGTAAACTCGCGGCCCTCTAGCAGGAAACGGAAATGCCGGACGGCGAGCCAGAGACCGAGGAGTTCCCTGTCAAAAGTAATATACTTGCGTTCTCGGGGTGTAAGCTGGCGACTGAAAAAGGCCAAAGGCTGCCAAGCCCCCCCCACCCACTGTTCGTGAACCGCACCAACAGCATAGTCCGATGCATCCGTGGTTATGGAAATAGGCGCTGTAGGTGAAGGATGCGCTAGCAGGGTAGCCTGGGAGAGCGCAGCTTTAGTCTCGGTGAACGCACGTTCCCGCTCTGCTGTCCAGTCGACCGCCTGGTTGGGGGACATGCCTTTCAGCGCCTCGTACAGTGGCCGGATGATAAAGGCGGCTCGGGGAATGAAGCGGTGGTAGAATGTCACCATCCCGATGAACTCCCTGAGCGCACGAGCTGTTTGGGGGCACGGAAAGGCCGCCACCGCTTCCACCTTTGAGGGCAGGGGGACTGCCCCGTCCCCAGTGATGCGATGCCCGAGGAAATCAATGGCTGTCAGCCCGAACCGGCACTTCGCCGGGTTGACGATCAGCCCATGCTGGCTGAGGCGTGTGAAGAGGGCATGAAGATGGGACAGGTGTTCTTCCTCGGAGGCGCTGGCGATGAGTATGTCGTCCAAATAGACGAAGAGGAAAGGAAGGCCACGGAGCACTGAATCCATCAGCCGCTGAAAGGACTGGGCCGCGTTTTTGAGTCCAAATGGCATTCGTAGGAATTCAAATAGGCCGAATGGGGTAGTCACCGCTGTCTTGGGGATGTCTGAGGGGTGCACGGGAACTTGATGATAACCACGGACCAGGTCGACTTTTGAGAAGACGCATTTGCCAGACAGGTTTGCAGAAAAGTCCTGGATATGCGGGACAGGATAGCGGTCGGGCGTGGTGGCGTCATTTAGTCGGCGGTAGTCCCCGCATGGGCGCCAACCTCCATCAGGCTTAGCGACGATGTGGAGTGGGGACGCCCACGGGCTGTCAGAGCGGCGGATGATCCCCATGCGTTCCAGGTGCTCGAACTCAGACTTGGCAATGGCGAGTTTGGCGGGGTCGAGACGCCTGGCTCTGGCGTAGACCGGGGGCCCCTTCGTAGCAATGTGATGCTCCACCCCATGCTTAGCGGTGGGTGCAGAGAAGGTAGGCTGGGTGAGGTCAGGGAACTCAGCGAGGAGGCGGTTGAACTTGTCTGCCTCTGAGAGAGAGTTGGCTAGACCTGCATAGGCCGCTTCCCTCCGCGTACATGTGAAGGAGGAGAAGGTTAAGGCATCGACCAGACGGCTGTTCTGAATGTCCACTAGCAAACCGTAAGCACACAAAAAATCAGCTCCGAGGAGGGGAAGCGTTACATTGGCCATGACGAACTCCCACGTGAAACGTTGTCCACCAAAACACAGTTCTACAGACCGCACGCCGTAGGTGTGGATAGGGCTGCCGTCAGCCGTCGCCAACTGGGGGCCCCGCTCCCCGCCCATGATGTCGACGTCAGTAGCAGGGAGCACGCTTCTCTGTGCGCCCGTGTCACAAAGAAATCGCCGACCGGAGATGGTGTCGAGGATGAAGAGTAGCCTGCTCGTATCGCCAACACTCATGGCCACTACTGAGTGTTGGCCCTCTCGTTTCCCGTCGGCCTGTAGTTGCAGGGGGAACGGCACCGTTTAGCTTTCGCACCAAATCGAGCGTGGTACATACAGAGTCCAGAGGGCTTGTAGCGGTCTGATGCTGTGGCGCCACCGTCGGGCCACGCCCGCGATGTCGGCGGGGGGCCAGTGAAGGTAGGAGCCAGCACCCCAGCATGGGAGGAACGTTGTGTAGCGACGAAGAATCGGTCAGCCTCCTTTGCCAGCTCACGGGGATCAGTGATGGTGGAGTTAGCGAGCGCAGTCTGGACGTGGGGCGGCATGTTGCGCAGAAACAGCTCCATAAACAGGAAACATGGCTTTTCTTGACCCAGTAGGTTTAACATCCTGCTCATTAGCTCCGATGGTTTGCCATCTCCCAAGCCCTGAATTGCGAAGAGGCGACGTGCTCTCTCCGTTGTTGACAGTTCAAAAGTTTCAAGGAGGAGATGTTTAAGTGCGGCGTATTTACCATCGGCCGGTGGGTTGGTTATGAAACCGCTTATCCTGGAAGCCGTAGCGCACCCCAGCGCTGCCACTACGTAGTAGTACCTGGTCTCGTCTGCTGTTATGTCTCTGAGCGCGAACTGTGCCTCAGCCTGCGCGAACCATGTAGCCGCGGAAGACTCCCAAAACTCCGGCATTTTAATTGCCACGGCGTTCGTAGCCATAATGTGTGTGGTTTCAGAAAACTTATCCGAAAACCGACGTCGGGGTCACCAGTGTAGAGCCGAAGGAACGGAGAAGACCGTAGGTTCACACTTTAGCCGTGTAGGCAACTTTCTTTAATCCACGGTAAATCAGAGAGACAACCAAACCACAGCTCGACTGAGCGGAGGTGGCAAGAATAACCAGAAAACTGGCTGGACAACCAGAACTTAACCCTGCGTTAACCTGCCAGGGCAACCATGACTTAACCCTTAGTTCCTGGGTTGAATTCTGTCCCCAATACGTGTCCACCACAGATACATATTTGGTGGAGAAACCGAGCGTATACGCAAGAGAGAAGTTGCGAACATACAAGTCACTGGATGCTTACAACTATGTTGTCTGTGGTCATGTACAAAATGTAAAATACCACGACAAAGACTCTTGAGTTTTGTGTCCTGGAGGGAACAAACCAGAGAAATATTTACATTTAAGAGGCTAAAAGCAGAGAATTTGCACAATTTTTCTTATAAATGACTCAGATCAAGGTGTTGTCAAAATGTATATTTAATAACAGCTTTCAATTAACAGTTGCAGTTCTAAATTATTTGGAGAGGAAAACAAAACCAATGTTACATGTTCTGACAGTTCAGAGTGCAGTGCTGTTTGTGAAATGGCAACATACTATGAATGATAGAGTTCGCTCATTTTTCAGATTTTTTTGGGAGCAACACTTTTGCAGAGGTTTGTGAGAGCGCCACACACTATCACAACATCATCGAGGATGTTAACACGTGACACTGGAATTACTGTTTGCTAAATCTCAAAGTTCTTCCATCGTCCAATTACTCGTTCCACACGTGTCCTCACACGAGACAGTTGTCTCGAGGAGTCCACCTCCTGTGCAGAGTGCTTTTTTGCTTTGTGAAATGAGGTATACCAAGGGTGGCGCTATCACAGTACATTTGTTCCGGCCGGGGAAAAAGTTCCAGATGACGCAACAGTGGCTTTCGAGTCAGCTGCTCGGTAGCGTTCGGTATGGGTTAGAATGTTCAGTGGCAGCGTTGCTAGGGCCGTTACTATGAAAGGTGGCTGGTGAGCGCTCGTGCATTAACGTGAGGTTTTTTTCTTGTCACGAGACGTCATGTCACCTCAGACTACAAGAGCGCGAGGTGGACAGATGCCTATCTCCCGCCCACCTCTGGCCATATTTGCTGTTTCCAAACACCACTGCATTGCTTTTGTGGACATAATCCTCATCAGTTCTACTGTTATTTATATAATTGACAAGTGATTTAAATCAACGGTGCTTTTTAATACTTTGGTGTCTGTACACTTAACAGTTAGCTAGTCTCTACCGATGGCGTTAGCTATAGTCAGACATTAGCTTGCTAGCAGCTAGATACTTCAAAGCATAGTTAGACGGCTATCTTACTAATGCTGTATAACTTAACACCTGTCAGTCATTTGTAACTTGTTCGGATGGTGTTATTCCAGGATATTTTGTTTTATCTTTCCAGAAAGGAGAAGTACAACCCTGGAGAAGCAATTGGGTGTATGCAGGCTGGAAAATCAGCGGGTCCAGATGACATCCCTATAGACATTTATAAAAAATGTCAAACCAAATTAATACCACCCCTCTTGGAGATGTTTCAGGAATCCTTTGAGAATGGTCTTCTCCCTACATCTATGAGGGGCGCCCTAATCACTTTACTCCCAAAACCGGGGAAACCAAATACAAAATGTGAAAATATGCGTCCAATTAGTCTCCTAAATTCTGATACAAAAATACTCTGTAAAATTCTTGCAAGAAGATTGGAGGATCCTCTACCTAGAGTAGTGGGGGAAGACCAGAACGGATTCATTCAAGGGAGACAGGGTTTTCATAACGTTAGACGAGTGCTCAATATTTTATACAGTCAGAGGGAGGCGCCTGACACGGCCTTACTTTCACTTGATGCAGAGAAGGCCTTCGACCGTGTTGAATGGCCTTATCTGTTTGAGGTGTTAACACGATTTGGCTTTGGGGATACATTTATCAAATGGGTAAGATTGCTTTGTACAGGGCTTACTGCAGAAGTTTTGACGAATTGTAAGGTTTCTAAACCTTTTGACATTTGTAGAAGTTGCCCTCAAGGGAGCCCTTTATCGCCTTTACTTTTTATCCTAGCGACAGAACCATTTGCTATAGCGGTGAGGACACACAGCGATATTTATGGAATTCGAGAGGGACATCTGGAGCACAAGGTAGCACTCTTCGCCGATGATGTGATATTTATGCTTAAAAATCTGCATAACTCTATCCCAGCGCTCCTAAGCCTTATTGAAACATCTGGGAAAATATCCGGTTATAAAGTTAATTACTCCAAATCATCTATAATGTTACTGAATGAAACAGAGAGGAAGAATGGTCTTGCTTATGCTTCTACCTTCAACCCAACAGACACATTTACATATTTGGGGATAAAAATTGTCCCTGAGGTGAATAAGATTGCTCAGTCAAATTGTGAGCCCATCCTGGACGCTAGTATTGCTTTGATAGAGCGTTGGACATCCTTACCTATTTCAATGATCGGCAGGATTAATATCCTAAAGATGAATATACTTCCCAAATTTCTTTATTTGTTCCAGAATATCCCCATACCCCCTCCTTCATCTGTGTTCACGAAAATCAAGAAACTGTTTACCAACTTTATTTGGCAAATAAACGTCCTAGATTACGTCTATCTTTACAGTATCTACCATATGATCGAGGAGGCCTGAAATGTCCAAATATCCAATGGTATTACTGGGCAGCACAATTAAGGTCGATGATGTTTTTCTTCTCATCTTGAAGTCCCCCAGCTTGGATTGATCTGGAAGCCTGCTCTGTTAAACCGGGCTTACCATTGCACCTGTATTTGTATTCAGCAGACTGTAAATAGCTGAAGAAAAATACAGACAACCCTATGATATTGAATATGATTGATGTTTGTGTAACGGGGGCAGTCCTATGCTGTTCTATTCTGGTCAGCCTGCTGCATGCCCGTCACTCTCATCATTAGCTCTGCGTTGTGTTCTAGTTGGGTGGGGCCCCAGGTGTTGTGGGGGCCCTCAGTCTCTCATCATCATCATCATCATCATCATGATCAAGGAAGGAGGGGGGACACACAGGACTCTATTTGGCCCACCTTGCCATTTATTTTTGGTTTCAAACCCTTCGACAAACGTCCAGTCCTCCAGCGGGAGCGGTGTTTCTTACGGACGTGGGGGTCGAAGTTCAACCACTGCCCGGACTTCACTCGTGTGCGTTAGAAGGAGAAACCGTCCACGGGACTCCGATGTAAGAAAGGATAAACAAGTATTTTATCCCACAGCTTGCAGTATCTTCTTACAGGGATACTCAAGGTTACGTTCTCCTCAACCAGCAAAACTGTCCTACGGTAAGAAATACGTGTGGCTCGGCTCGATTGCTGCTTGAGACTCCTCCCACAAAACAAAAACGGCCTCTCCCACGTTCCCTCTTCCGTGTACCCACAAGACCTCTCTCTTAAAGCGACAGTACACGTATATGACGGTCGCTATAAAACATACATAAAAGTAAATAATGATATAAAATAAAATGTAGTAAACACAAATAACAGCACACAGACAGGATTTGGTGATATTTCATACTCAAACAAAATAAAATAAAAACATTAATTTTAACCTGGTTACATTTGGTTCGATGCTTGTAAGTATTTGAATATAAATATGTCCCGGTCACGCTTCAGTCCTATTTGGGGTAATGCCAATTTCAAACCAGGGCAGAATGATAGGGGATTTAAATTATGGGCTGAAATGTACAGGGAGGAGGATGAAGTATTCATGTCCTTTGAGGAAATATCTACCTAGTATGACATTCCAAGGAATCATTTTCTCAAATATCTTCAGCTAAGTAGTTTTACATCCTGTCAAAGCCATTCATTAGACATTCCTACCATTTCTATATTAGAAGTTGCAGTCACAAAACACGGTTATGATAAAGGTTTAATTTCAACTATGTATGACTTATTTGTATCTGGATCTGATGAATCATCAGAGACAAAACTGAGATGATGGGAGGGAGATATAGAGGAGGAAATATCTTTAGAAGAATGGAGTGAGGCATGTAAAGAGGCCCAGAGACAGACAGTTAGCAGCAACCTAAAGCTTCTACAGTATAAATGGCTGATGCGTACACATATAACTCCTGTTAAATTGCACAAGTTTAATGACAATATTCCTGATACCTGTATTAAGTGTAGTGAGGCAAGGGGGGCGCTGTTTCACTGTATATGGGAATGTGTGGAAGTGAAAACCTTCTCGCAAGATGTTGTTGATATGATTGATCAAATTTTGTCAAAGAAATTACCACTGAGTCTTTTCACTTTGTTGTATTTGCAATAGGTGACATGGATTAGAAACTCTGCAGCAGTGTCTTCTCAGACAGAGGCTGGGCGGTCTATTGATCTGAACAGCTGTGACTGAGCAAGACACACTAGAGGTACAAAGATTTTATAACAGTGTACACTCAGATTCAGTCATACCATCAATGTAACCAGTTAATCATTTCTTCTCTTTCAGGACGATGACATTGTCATCACTGGTGTCCAGTCAGGGCAGCCTTTACCGGCTGGTTTGAGCACAAGGGTGGACAAGTTCAGGGCCATGCTCCTCTCTCCGACCTGGCTTGATGATCGTGCCATCCACCACGCTCAGGCTCTCCTGAAGGCACAGTACCCCATGATAGGCGGCCTCCATGCGACTACCTCTATGGCACTGCTGTCAACTGTGCCACCAGCAACCAGGGGTTTGTACAAATCCTCAATGTTTGTGCTAACCACTGGGTTACGGTAAGTAATATCGGATGCAAGGTGGGTGAAATTAACATTTTTGATTCACTTTACACAGCATGCAGCCAGGAGTTTGTCGTGCAGGTCACAGGCTTGCTCTTGTTTCAAAGGGAAGAGTGTGACCATGCAGTTGCCAGAGGTTCAGCAGCAGGAGGGCGGCACAGACTGTGGGCTGTTCACCATCACGAACACTCTCACCCTCTGTAGAGGTGATGATCCATGCAGGATGAGGTATGAGCAAAGAGACATGCGTGATCATCGTTTTGCTTGTTTCCAGAACGGCTTCCTGACACCATTCCCCGAGTTTTGGAGAAATCCCCCACCAACTCCACGACACACCATGGAGGTGGACATCCACTGGCACTGCAATGGGCAGTCCGTCAAGGTAAAGACCCTGTTGTCTGCAGAAGGTGTGGACAACTTTTTCATCAGTTTTGTTTGAGTTATGTTCACGATGTCACGCAGTTTGTTTGCCCTCGATGTACTGTTGTTGTGCTGCGCTGATGTTTCTTTTGAGTTTTTCTTGCAGGTTGTATGCAGAGCTCATACTTGAACTTGGTAGTATTTATTGAATACAATGATAAATCAGTTTGCCACATCGACTTCTACACTCTTTGCAAGATTTTTGTTATGTATGTTTGTTATTTTAATCATTTTTCAAGTTCTCTTGCAGGTTGCATCCAGAATTGTTACAATCAGTTCTGATGATAAAATGAATGATAAGTGTTACAATCAGTTAGAGGGATTATTAATTTATCTATCTATGTCAACAACAAAAAAAACCCTCTCTCAGGCCTGTACCTTGACATTGGTGAGGGGGCTTTTCACTAAACCAGGCCTTGTACGCTTTAGCCTATTGTGTCTGTCTGAATGTGCTCATATACACACCAAACAACAAGAACGATTCCAGACAGAGGCTTCCCTGCAGAGGTTCATAAACAGATGAAGTCCAGTCCAGACTACCCAGACAAAACGTGCAGCTAAGAAGATGACTGAAAAGGATACTTGCTCTTGGCTGTTCCACCTGAACAATTTAATCACACATGTTCTATTTTTGTGTTGGCTATCGAAAAATATTTGAATTGTACTTGACAAGAAAAAAAAGGCTATACATGTTGTTGAACGTGAAAACGTGTCTGTTCATTATTGCATTATTCAGATAACATACTCCTTACCGTATGACATTGTAAGTCAAAAGATGGCTTAATGTATAGTATAATAACAAAAATGGCTTGATATAACAAGATTACTTTATTCTTGCCCCTTAACACTTAATGTTCTATTCAATACTGATGTCATGTTTCATGTCTATGACTGTAACTTTTACGTAGTATAAACTATTGTCGCCAGTAAATGATGACGATGACTCCAGTATTGACCAGGTGACAACAAAGTCTTGAATTAACGTTGGTTACTACAGTATGCTACTACTGTTAAGTACAGCACAAGTTTTTGAAGTCAGACAAATTTGAAGTCCTTGTGAGGGTTAAGCATTTGGAAGAATATAGCAATAGGCTATGACTAAGGCTAGATCTGAATACTTTGAAAAGGTAAGGGCTTATGTGACTAAGAGATTTTATTTCTAGGTTCATGCCTGTAATCTCAGAGAATAAGGGCATAGTTTTTGGTTGTCATCCATGAATAGGCCTATACTTGATCAACATTTCAAGGTGTCTTCATGTGTTGCTTGATCATCCTTACTAGTATTTGCGTAAAATAAACCCACGTTATTAAGTTATATGTTCATGTACCTGTACGGATATGGGGGGGGAATGTTCAGGGGTCAAACATTAAGTATGGCATAGGTCTACTATATGCCAGAAACTGGGAAGACATTTTCTCGGGGCTTACACTTCAGAAGCCCCGCAAAGCTCTAGATGCCTCCGATGATGGGCTGTGTAATCTGCAGGTAGGAGGTGGTAGGCTACTGCTACACATTAATTAAGTAGGCCTACAATTATAAGAGACGTCTTGAGATGATGTTTCAGTCGGACTCACCATTCATTTTCGCGTTTTGAAGCATGGTGTGTGTAAGTAAATACAATACTACGTAACGTAGACTGCTAACAATAGGTGATGGGTAGCCTATTCTAACTTCATTAATGGTGGAGTTATGTGCATCCATTGGTTTTGCAAGAGCGCTATGACCCTTATTACAGGCTATAACATAACATGGAGTAGATCATCCAAAATACTTAGAAAATACAGTATTTCTAATGTATTTCTAATGTCTACTCATTCCAGTGTCCTGTGATAGGGCTGGAATGGTTATTAGCGCGAGCACAGGAGTGCAAATTATTAAAGTTCCAACAGCTGATTAGAACGCCATTTTCACATTATCCGGAACTTTTTCCCCGGCCGGAACAAATGTACTGTGACAGCACCATAAACTGCAAGTTCGTCTTGGATTAGAAATCCCCTATCTGCCAGAATCTCATCGTTGTGCTCCAAAAGTTTGAAAACCCTGATTCCTTTGTTATCTGCTTGTCAGAAACCCGCCCACCCCAACCAGGGGACAGAAATTAAATTGCTCCAGCTGGAGTGATGCCAATCAAATATTTAATGGTGTTGGTGTGTTTATAATTTGACCATGTCTGAGCCCTGGCAGTCAGATTACTGGGTCTAGCAATGAAAACTTCTGTGCAATCTATTATGCACCGGCATCTTTTAAAGTCTCGCTTGAAGATTTTAGGCAGGTTCTTTAGTATAACTCCCTTACTTGGCCATTTAATGAGTGGCTTGAGGACTATGGCCATAGCAGGTATCCAGCTCCGACAAATATTTGATAAGGTGGTTTTTGATACCTTAAATCTATAGGCTAAATCAGTATTAGTTAGGCCCAGCCTTAATTTCATTAGCACAACCAATAGATGATCTGTCTTACACTTTATAGTACTTATATTAGTCATGAATGGACCGGAGACCAAGGCATAACGTTGACCTTTTACTAGGCATATCTTCAAGTCTCCACACTGGTGCATGCACACTCATCAAAATCTGCTCACTACACCTCCCCCTTTTAAACTGATACTTTCAGGATCTTTACAGAAAAATTAAATCATATGTTAATAAAGCCTAATGTTGATTTTACCAACAAGGCAGGGGAACAGCTGGCACCTTAAACATCTCTGTAAACGTGAGCATATGTAAACTAGTTAAATGAACTTCACATTTCACATCTCATATTTAGACACACATTTCACATCCCATTTTCCGTTTCCTTTTTTTTTTGACCTATGAACAAGTACACAACCTAACTGAGAGGTAGGGTAGACTACCTGATCCTCTCTGTTGTGGTATGGAGGTTATTCTGCTCCGTGTATACTCACAACGCTAAACTACAAATTCAGTCTTTTAACAGGCTTGACTGCCCTGCCAACTCTGGTGTGTAGTCCAGAGTCCGGCTGGCTTCCAGACGGTGAAGGCACTACTCTCAAATGAGAACGGTTTCTTCGGAGACTGCCTGTTGAGGTTTGGATCACGTATGAACGTGGTGTCCCTGCTGATCCAGAGACGACTCCTGTGTGTGGAACATTCCGTATCCAAACTCTCTGACCTGGCTGGAGTGGTGGTGTCTCCCGTGCTCTATGTCGTCTGTTGTGTCCTTCAGCCTGTTGTCTTTTAAGCTCCTGGTCTTTCAACTCAAAAGCTCTCAAGTCTGGCCATGCTGGTTTGAGAGTGCGTGGACACACCGGAAGGGGTGTTTGGATGTTGCGCCCCATCAGGAGCTGTGCCGGTGATACTTCATGGGCAAGAGGAGTTGCTCTGTACGCCATAAGCGCTTTGTGAGGGTCCTCACTCTTCTGCAACAAGGATTTCACAGTCTTTACTGCACGTTCAGCTTCCCCATTGCTTTGCGGGTAACGGGGGCTACTGGTAACATGTTGAAAGTTGTAATCTTTAGCAAAGTCTGCGAACTCTGCAGCAGCAAACTGCGGTCCGTTGTCTGTGACGAGTGTATCCGGCACCCCGTGGCAGCTAAAGATTACTTTTATTTTCACAATCACAGCTGTTGCTGAAGTGCTTGTTAAATTGGCAACCTCAATGTATCTTGAATAGTAATCAATGACTACTAAATACTGACCCTTCTTCCACTCAAATAAGTCAGCTGCTAGCCGTTCCCATGGGCATGATGGCAAGGGTGCGGTCATCAGAGGTTCTGTGGCATTGTGACTCTCTTTAGCACAAATTTCACACTGACGTACCTTCTCTCTGATCTGTTTTGTCAGCCCAGACCACCACACTGCTTCATGGGCCCTGGCCATGCATTTCACCATCCCTGGTGACCCTGGTGAATTTTGTCCAAGATGTCCTGTTGCATGCTTGCTGGGATCAGTATTCTCTTCCCTTTCATCAACAGGCCATCCACCATCAACAGGTCGTTTCTGTATTGCCAGAAAGGCTTTAACTGTGGTGCAGAACTGCTTCTTTCCCAACCTGTGGGGATCAGGGAGGACAGCTGCTTACACACTGGATCTTCTTCTTGTGCTCTTCTTATTTGTAGCAACTTTTCAGGTGAGGCCGGGAGTTGCTGAATGACCTCATTGATTTGAGCTGTGATGTCGTTCTGAAGCGCAAGGTCTTCCTCTGTTGTAGTACGCTGGAGTGGAGCTCTTGATAGAGCGTCAGCTGCAATAAGATTTTTCCCTGGTACATGTACGATTGAGTTGGAAAAACGTAAAAGTCTCAATCTGAAGCGCATTATACGAGGCGGGACATCATCCAGCGGCCTTGAGCTGAGAAGACTGATTAACGGTTTGTGGTCGGTTCGCATCACAAAGTGTAGGCCCAGGAGGTAGGTCTGAAATCTCTCGCAAGCCCAGGTGACAGCAAGGGCCTCCTTTTCAATTTGGGCATATCTGCACTCTGTTTCAGTCATGCTGCGAGATATGAAAGCCACTGGCCTCATCTCCAGGTTCTTGAAGCCGAGATAAGACCCCTCCTAATCCGTAAAACAATGTGTCTGCTGACACCCTGGTTGGTTTCTCTGGACTGTACTGGGCAAGGACGGTAGATGAGCTGAGCTCGTTTTTCACCTTTTCAAAAGCACACTGCTGTGCTGCTCCCCACATCCACATGTTTTCTGCTTTCAGGAGTTCTCTGATTGGCCCAGTGAGCTCTGCGTTGTTAGGAGAGAATTTCCCCACATAGTTGACTATCCCCATGAAGCGTTTTACGTCAGCCACATCTTTGGGTGGTGGCATCTCTCTAATTGCCCTAATCTTCTCAGGATCTGCTTGTATGCCCTCTGAACTGACAACGTGTCCGAGACATTTGATCTGCTTCACTGCGAACTGACATTTGTCATTCAGAGTTAGGCCCCGCTGCTGCAGTCTTTGCAACACTTGATGCACCCTGTCATCGTGCTCTTTGAGCGTGGCACCGAACACCAGGATGTCATCCGCATGACACAAAGTTCCTTCTAGGCCGTCACACATCTGCGTTAAACGCTTCTGAAAGTGTTCTGGCGCGGATGATATTCCAAAGGGAAGCCGATTAAAACAATAATGGCCAAATGGTGTGATGAAGGTGGTGAGTGGGGCTGAATCTTTGTGCAAAGCCACCTGCCAAAAACCGGCAGTGGCATCGAGTTTGGAAAAAATCCTAGCTCCAGCTAGCTTAGCTAGCGTCTCATCAACAGCTGGAAGAATATGTCGCTCCCTGCACACATTTTCGTTCAGGCGGGTTAGGTCGACACATATTCTAATTTTTCCATTAGGTTTTGGTACTACGACCACTCCTGAGAACCACTCTGTAGCTTCCTCTATGGGAGAAATAACGCCCATTTCCTCCATCCTTTTTAACTCTTCTTGAACTTCTCCGCTTAAGGGCAATGGCGCACGGCGTGGCACAGTGAGGGCAAAGGGAGTGGTATTTTCTTTTAATTTAATTTTGTATTCTCCCTTTAGCTTACCTAAGCCTGTGAAAACTCTGGGATATTGTTCTTTGTAGCTTACCTCAGCTGCTGTGATAGCTTGCACAGGGCTGAGCAGGCAGAGGTCTTGTATCGCTGGTAAGCCAAGCAAAGGAGTCACTAACCCTGACACAACATACACCTGCTGCTTCGCTACAATTCCACTGTGACTAATATCCACAGCAACATGTCCCTTCACGTCTATGGGAGAGTTACTTGGTCCACACAGTCTTTTGGTTGTCAGTAGCAGCTTTCCATGTCCCTTTTGTGAATACAAATGTGCCGGGATAGCTGTCACTGCAGCGCCGTGTCCAACTTGAACGTCATCTGCTGACCATTCACTGCAACCGAGTTCTGCCAGAATGTGTTGGATTTTGTACAATTCACTGTGCCCAGGAACAATGTCTCTACGCTTTCATCCAAGTCATTTTCCTTCATTTCTTCCACTCTCATTTTCGTTTTACAAACAGCGGCAAAATGCCCCCTTTTCTTACATTTCCTGCACTCAGCAGTGCGCGCGGGACATGCATTGAATGAATTTTCATGTGTCTTCCCACATCTGCCACATTTAGTATTTGCATTATTTTGCCCTCTTTCCTTTGGTTTAAAACCACTTTTCCGTGTGGAGAGTATTTCTGTTTGAACTTGAATCTAACTGCATCCATGTTTGCCTCTGTGCCATCTGTGCTACTCTGTCTCAATGCAGGCTGTTGCTTTTTAATTTCCTCACTCTGGCGGTTTGTGTGACAGCTTTCACGAGTGTCAACTCAGAATCTAGCTGTAACTTCTCTGCAAGTCCATGGTCTCTGGTACCCACGACAAGGCGGTCTCTGATCATCTTGTCTTGGAGAAGTCCATACTGACCATGCTCAGCCAGTTGATGCACAGCAGTAATAACGCTTCAGCCGTCTCACCAGGATCCTGGCTACGTTTGCTGAATTTAGCTCTTTCCTAGATCACAGTATGCTTGCATATGAGATGTTTATGCACGCTTGCTTTACTTGGTCCTACTTATCTTGTCCTCCTCCGTCAGTGCAGACGTGTTCAGAACGTCCTCCGCCATGTCTCCCATAGTGTAAACTAGCGAGTTAGCTTGACACTCTTGACTCTTTGCATTTAGTCCTGCTGCCGCTATGCGGAATCTTTCTAAACCTCGCATCCAATTAGGCCACTACCAAAGTCTCACAAGTCAAATGCTTCAGGCGGACTTATTGAAAATAGAGAATCCGTTCTGTTTTACCTTCCGGATGCTCCTCTCAAACGTTGCATCAACGCAGCTCCACGTTAGCGTTAGCTCTGCTAGCTCACTCGGCCACTTCAGAAGCTCTTTTCTCACGTAATCAAACTGCACGGATCATTCCGCTCACTTGCGTCGGGTGATTGTATTTATCTCAGAGGCGAGGACGACGACTTCTGACACCATGTCTTGTACTTTATAGTACTTATATTAGTAATGAATGGACCGGAGACCAAGGCATAACGTTGACCTTTTACTAGGCATATCTTCAAGTCTCCACACTCGCGCATGCGCGCTCATTACATATCAAAACCTGCTCACTACAGATCCTGTAGAGAGAGGTTTTGGCTAATTCTTTTTACACTGTCTGTTATTTAGTGGCATAGGAAAACGTAGAGTTTTGCAGCTCCTCTTTAAGCTTCTCATTTTCAGCCCGTAGTTTTTCACACTCCTGCTGCAGGTTGACATAGTCCTTCTGAAGCTGAGTGTACCTCAGGTTCAGATCGTCATTGGGCATATCATGTTTGGGCCCTGTCACACACAGGGCCCAAACATGCCCCTCCCCCATACGAAAACAGTCATTTAAGCTGGTTGGGTCATATTGCATAATCCTTGTTGGGAATGAATAAAACATGTTGTAAAGGGTTGTCTAGCAGAAATCATTTCTAGAACCTTCAGGGATCACACCCTGGGTGGACAACCTGGAAAACAAGTTGCTGAAATGCTACAGGGAGTGCCAAAGCTGGTTGGGTCATATTGCACAATCCTCCTTGTGAATTAATATCTCTGTAAGAGTTCACAGTAAAGACATATTGAGACAGCTTATGGAAATTAGAAAATATGCTCTGATCTTATACCTTGGTTTGTTCCCAGTACAAACATAAGATGGGCCTATATTAATCACGAAACAAACAAAATTCCTGTAACTGTAAATAATGTAAGATTTATTTCTTATTTTATACATTGAACACAATATACTTACTGAACACAAAATAATTATCTGTGCCAAAACTATAACAAATTATTTAAAATAAATAAATAAATAATATCTAGGACCTTAAAGGACAACAATGAGATGGGTATATGCTTTAGTATACACATGAAACAAACAAAATAATTTATACTTTGAACAAAATATGCTAAGCACAAAAAGTTAGCCCAGAATTTGAAAAGCAGGACTTTTTAAAGAAATCTTTTATAGAACTGTGCCCATGTTTTCTCACTCGCTTTCTGAGTCACAGCTGCTATCATTGCTCTCAACTCTAGCAGTATGTATTCTGCTGCATTTGCTTGCCAGTCCTTGGCAACGGCACCCGATGTAGCACGGAACTGCCTTCCTTGCACATGAACAGTTCTTCTGACAACCCTTGACACATGCACATGAGATTGTCGTTTTCATTGAGACAGGCCAGGCTGGCTTTGTTGCCGGAACAGGAACTGCATGTCCATCAACCAGAGACCAACCAAATTCAGTGCATGGGGGAATTTCTGGCTTGGCGATATGTGCATTCTTGTCAATGATAGTTGCCAGCGCAGCCCTTTTCAGGTGTAGCATAAATGCATCTTCTGTTGGGGGTAGAAGCTTTAATAGAGTTGACTTGTTCAAAAACTTGTACACTCTCAATTTGCCCAGATCGGCCCCCTCAAACTGATCAGCTGTGGATGTGTACACTGATATGGTGAGGTCCCGCGCCTGATTGAGAAGGTCATCGGTTATGGTATCGCTAGGGTTCTCACCAAAGTCTTCAAGTGCAGGGATGTCACGACTTATGCTGCTCTTGAACCATGGACCCTCCCTGTAGCTGTCCAGCAACTTGTTTTTCAAGTTGTCCATCCAAGTTGTGATCCTTGAAGGTCCTAGACAGGATTTCTGGTAGACAACCCTTTACAACAAGTCCGTAAAACCATGTTCACCAGTTATGTGGTGTTTATGCAAATTGGTGCATACTTAATTATATATGCGTCATTTACTCTGGTAAAAAACATTTTTCATAAAACTTCCAATACATTTTTTGTTTGTCTCAATGTGAGTAATCAACACTGTGATTTTCATGAAGATATCTATTCGTTAAAATTTTAACCCAATCTACCTGAAATGGTTGTGTTCAGGCAGGGTGGGCAACTTTGGACGCTCCCTGAAGCTTTCCTGCAACTTATTTTTCGGGTTGTCCACCCAGGTTGTGATCCCTGAAGGTCCTAGATATGATTTCTGGTGAACAACCTTTTACAGCATCCGACCCGCGTTTTCCCCAAAAAATTTGGGTTTTGCCCCCCTGGGTATAATGCCAACTGGAGAAAAATCCTATCTTAGACATCCCTATCTTCACTTTAACCTTAAGACTGTCAATATTGGTAATACAGCCCCATTTTCTCAAACCAGCAGCTGCAAGCTCCAGAGTGCACTGAATAGCATGAAATCAAAGAGGGGAAAAGTCATTCTAAAACCATTAGGAAGTGTTGGGCCTAATTATTCTGACCTTTCCACCTTTGCCTCGGGTTTCGGACTTTGTTTTGTGTACTTAAACACACAGGGCACAAAATCAGGATTCTGTGAGTCCAGTGACGCCTCACCTGTAACTAGCCAGACACACCACATTAGCCAGATAATAGCAGCTAACGCTGCTTATCGCTTACTGTAGATATTAGTCTCCATCTAAACCAGGCATTCCGGTGAAACCACAGAGTAGACAGATAACTTACCTGAGAGAACATGGACACTGCAAACGCCAGCATCTGGATCGGGTCCTCAGTCCAGTTTTCATCAATACGTTTGATGGCTTGCAGCCACAGGGAGGCGCCTCCGGTGGCTCTGAAATGGCCGTGATCCCGTCGGGATTGGGTAAAACTTCAGTCCGCTGTTAGTAGAGTAGCGATTCGTACAGCCAAACACACAACAACCGCACATTTTGATGCTGCTTATACTTCTGAATAAACTCTGTCATCTCCTCTTCCTCGTCTGAATCCGGGAATGAATGGGAGACTTGGGGGTAGCGTTTCACTTCCGTTGCCTAAATGCGCGCGCATACATTCGATGACGTAGGCTGTAAAAGGGTCTATGGAGCTCAGCTATACGTCTTGTTCTCACTACTGACAGTACACTCCCCGTCTTCCTAGGATACCACTACGTCATTTATCTGCATCTAAGGGGGTATATTCATCTGATTTTAAGGCTTGACCCAAATACCCGAGTATTCGGATATTCGTTCGTTGGCTAGGTATTCTATTTCAATTTTGGGATTCGGATAGTCGTTTTTTTTGGGGGGGGGTTTGCTTTTTTGTTTTTCCATTTATTTATTTTTTGCCTAATGTAGGCTATCAATTAAGGTTAACTGCAAAATAACATTTGTACATTCTTCTACTATATTTATACTTTTTAATTAGACAGTTAACATACATACTGTCTTAGCTGCGGTCAGTGGTGGATCTAGAGATTTTTTCCTGGGGTGGCAAGACTGTGTTCCAGAGGTGGCAGCTGCCACCCCTTTGCCACTCCGTAGATCCGCGCCTGTGAGGGGGAGGGGGATTCTAAATCGGCGACTTCTGTTTGAGATGAGTTTGGTGCGGGTCTCATAGACCTTCACCATGCATGTACATAAAACATACTTTAAAAACATATTATCTGATTTATAAATGGGGTGGCAACAGGGGTGGCAAGACTGTGTCCACCTCCGCCCCTGGCTGCGGTACCTGACATCCCTCTCACGCACAGCAGTGACGTCACACTTCAGTTCACCTTGGCCGTTAAAGGAACACAAAATACTTCCGGCTTGGTCGGGCGTCTCTACAGACACATTTGGCCGTGTCTGCGGGTAGGAAGTCGGGTGTGGGTATTTGTCCTGGTCGCTGCACTAGCGCCTCCTCTGGTCGGTCGGGGCGCCCCCCCCCCCCGATCAGCAGAGGGGGTGAAGCAGCGACCGGGACGGCTCAAAAGAGCGGGGTAATTGGCCAGATACAATTGGGGAGAAAAACAAACAAAAAAATGGGGAAGACCTCAGCTGTGTGGTGACACTCTAAATGGAGCGACGACAAGGCAGTGTGCCAAGTACGCAGTGTGAAACTGGCCTACCACGGTGGCACAACCAGCACGATAAACCACCTGAATGTAAAAAACCGAGACTATGCTAGCTAGCTAACTTAGCTTAGCTCATGTCTGTTTTCTGGGCGCCATTATCAAGATGCTTTTACCCGCCGTTTAAACAGTAATGCTACATGTGATAAAAACGTGCACCTGCTTTGCTTGCAAAATAGGTGCAACTGATCCGATCAGTTAAAACAAAACATAAGGAGTCACGCGGGAACATCTGGGGCTACGGCAATCATTGGCATAAAAAAAAATCCCAATAACTTGTCCATAGGTGCATCCCCAGGCATTGCTACCTTCAACATCCTCAGCCACACCCAAAACTACACAGCAAACCCTACAGTTCCAAAAAGCAGTAATAGAGAGAAGAAAGAGGCATAACAGATGCCATAGTAGAGTTCAGCGCTATGGATATGGGACCCACTATTCCTCAGTTGACACATGAAATGTGAACGTGTCACTCTTGAGGTCCCAGCTGAATCCAAGACTGCACTGCGTAGGTAAACGTTTTGACGCCAAGATCCAGGTCCCTAAGATCACTGGCATGATCCTCAAGAGGAAATGCTCTCATTACTTCTTCACTGTTCGAGGCAATTTTATGCAGCCTCAGGTTAGAGCAAGCCAACATCCTCTGCGTCCTTCATAGGAGATCAGTAGCAGCCGCTGCAGTAGGCAATGACTTGAACCCACCGTCGATGAAAAAATCTCTTTCTACAAATTGCCGAGCATCTATTCCATACTGACTCTCCTTCTCTTGCTGTTCGTTTGAGGCCACAAATTGCCACAACCAGTGAGGGCTATTCTTGGAGATGTGAACTTTTATTCTGTACTCAATAACTTCCTGACTGGGGTCGTTATCTTTGTACCAGGAGAAGCACATGGAGTTTCGGTCTTCAGGCTGGGCAAGATAACAGTAGAACATCTGCTGTATATCTGCAGTAATAGCAACAGCTTCTTTTCTAACATGGAGAAGTGCTCCGAGGAGGTTGTTGTTGAGGTCTAGGCCAGTTAAGAGGATGTCATTAAGAGATGCTCCAGTATACTGAGAGTTCAAGTCGAAGATGACCCTGATTTGGCCTGGTTTCCCTGGATGGTAGACCTCAAAAGAGGTAAATACTAACATTCTTCATCCTTTTCAAGTAAAGGAGCTACCTCTGCATGGCCTTTCTCTAGTGTCTTCTCCATGAACCCAAAGAAATGGTCTTTCATTTCAGGCGTTCTACTGAAAGTGTTGTAATGGCCTAAAGCACTCTAGTGGTTCAGCTTTGTTTTTGAGCAAACGGTATCTTTGTTGTGTGAAAGGAAGAGGAGCTACCCAATTGTTCTCTTCATCCTTGCAGAAACCCTCCTCCATCTTATCAAGGTGGATGGCATCTTCAACAGAGGGAGCCAACTTCTCATCATCCTTTGTCCTCTTGAACACCTCACATCCAACATGGTCTCCCTTTTCCTCTTCAGGTGACTTCATCGATGTGAACAGTTGTGTGGAGACCTGGAATGCTGATATGGTTGAACTTCTCTTCCACGTTGTAGAAGTTTGGACATGGTTTGAAAAGAGACAGCCAACTATTCTCAAGAGTATTTGTAAAGAAGACATTGACTGTTCCTAAGGCGCACCCACAGGACACTCAGCCAATGCAGATTAGAAAGAAAATTGGCCCATGCACTATCTATTGGCTGATGGTAAGAAATGGCATGCATCCAATCTAGCTAAAGGTCATGCACTTGCTTTGCCTGACACATGCATGAGCTCATCGCGGGATCTACCGAGTCACTACTTCTCCGTTCCTGAACAGGACAACACTTAAGCCATGAACACTCGCACGACCCCTGCTCGTGTCAGATGACTGCCTACTTGGATTCAAGACTATGTGACTTAAGCACACACTCGGTTACATTTACACTTGCACTAGTCTTCACCAGTGGCAGCTGTTGACCAAGACCTTTGGTGAAGCAACTAAAAAATAAAATAAAATAAATTAAAGGCGCAGTCTCACTTTTTATCTGCTGAACGGTAGCAGCAATGGCTTCAATCAGATCATTTTGTATGGTCTTAGATGTCCCAGAAAACACAGTGGACGATTTCAAATGAGCAGCCAGAAAATCATCATAGCGGGAAAACACTTCTACCGTCTCTCTGTAGTTTCCTTTATTATTGGACTTTGCACTTGTTACCGGCTCCGGACCTAGGGGATATCCGGAGCGGCAGCAAATGATACACGGGCTAAACAGCACTGTGGATCTGTGAATCAAAAAGAGAGGCACGACGAAAATACGTTGTCACTCAAGCTCGCGCCAGTTTATTTCCGGTCTCAATAGTTGAATAAATTCTCCACATTGTAAAGTAAAATAAATACAGAATAAAAAGTGTAACAATTTGTAAAATCAAATTGTTTTTTTTCATCACTCAAACATCAACATAGGCTACTGTCAAAATAGCAATTTCACAACAACGGAAATAACCAGCCTATTACCGCATCTGAACCATTTATCTATACCCACCTGCACAACTGTTTTATCCCATACACAGGCTTTAATACACTATGCGTGGTCTCACGCATGCGCACACTTCCTAAGACGCAGTACCAGCAACAGGCATGAAATGGCGACAACTGAACAATTATCTGAACAAGTTACCACAAAATAGCTCCTCGTAAAATAGTAATATTAACACTTTTCTTACAACATAAACCCACACCTCCATGTATCGCCAAAACATGACTATGAAATGTTTACAATCTTCTATGAGAGGATATCACTTTACTGGGCTAGTCTAGCAACTAGCTAGCATGGCGTTTGTTACCTTCAGCAAGTCGAGACAATTAAGTATCAACCCAAAACATAACATTCTTATCACGTTTGCACTAAAACACTACGGAATACTGTCTTGACCGTATCTTTTGTCTAAGACTAAATTGGGGAGTTTATAATATCTTTTTGCAGTACCTGTGCTGTCAGTATTAGTTAATGTGTACCGTCTCTTTAAGAGTCTTCTGGTCACTGATGACGTCACCAGCACCACAGCGACAATACAGCATGTGCAGTAGTCAACAGAAAACCTGATAAAGCCTCGAGTCGTTTTGTTCACGATATCACCATTCTCTACATACATTTCATGCTTTTGGATGCACTGTCGGTATGTTAGTATTCTTAACATAAGTCTAAGTTACATTTGTTAGTCATATTAGTTTGGCTTGATGTAAATATGTCGTATTTTATTGTATGAGTTCATAATATTACATGTGCTGTTATTACCGAATGCGAATTAGTTGGATGTGATAACCCCTTTTCATCAGTTTAGCCAAAACACTCCCCTTAGTTGGTCAGTAATAAGGCGTATGCTAGAAATTGCATAGCAGTAACACACTTGAAACTCATATATCATTTCATAGTCATTTTTATTGATGTATCGAACTTTGCATGTTTGTTGCGTCGTGTCTCTTGTACTTTTACCCTACTTCCAGTTAACCATTAAACGGAGTGGAAATAAGCAGCCTCTTCAGCGTGGTGATTGGAGGAGGAGTTGTCTATCTGCCAGCTTATGCAGGGCGTATAGGGGTGGCAGAATAGTACCTGTGAATCAAAAAGAGAGGCACGATGAAAATACGTTGTCACTCAAGCTCGCGCCAGTTTATTTCCGGTCTGGCTTAAGGAAGCTTTGCTCTCTTTCGTACTGATCCTCAGAAGCACTGCAGCGCCACCTACTGACTTGGTGGTGTAAACCCACATGTATTTCATCTAAAAAATGGGGGGGGGTATTCTAAAGTTTTAATGAAGGCGATTTCTCAATCCCTTACACTCTCTCCTGCTTTCAGAGATGTCTTCGGACATCTAGAACTAAACAAGTCAACTGTCTAGCTGTAACGTCACGGTCAGTGTTTGTCAATGTCAGAGTCTCTCGTGTCCTTTGTTCATTCAAGTCTTCCGCTTTGCGTCTAGTATGTCCACAGGTCAACATTACATTTGCTCCTAGTCTCCATGGGTGGTAGGTGGGCTGCCCTAACGGTTCGTATGTAAACATCCCTCTGGGTCTTACTTCCCGTGCAGACCTTCTCAAGGGTGGCTTTTCCTCATCCCCTGACTCTGAGACAGATTCAACCACCATTCCAGGTTCCTTTTGAGTTCCATGGTCCATAGTATCACCCCCCTCGGATTGTTTCTGAACTCCCACAGCCGACGGCATATTAGCAGGTGTTGGTAATCGTACTGGCTCTGGCCTTACAGCAGGGTCCTTTTGCACGTCGCCGAACTCAGTGTCCTGACACGCTGGCTGATATTCTGGTGCTGCAGCTCTAAGCTGATGGTGTTGCTCCACCTGAGGTGATGGAACGCTGACTGTCTTCCTTTCATATACAGGTAGATGTTGGAAGTTGTAGGAGAATTATTCCTCTTCCGCAGACTCATTGGAGCCCTCCTCTGCTGTCTCTCTGTCGTTTGTTTGTTGTTGTCTCCGTCTTTGTGGTTTCTTTTGTCCATGACAGTCCTGTTCCAGCTCGACTGGCAAATCATTTACTGGCAGGAGGAGGTTACGGTGAAGCACACGGGGGATCCCGTCCCCTGTCTCTGCTTGAACTCTATACACAGGACCATCTCCCAGCCTTTCAACCACGCGGTGGACCTTTTCCTCCCAATACGCACAAAGTTTGCCTGGACCGCCTCTCTCAGACATATTTCTGATGAGTACATGATCACCGGGTTGAAGTATGATTCCCTTGACACCTCAATCATAGTAGTTTTTTTCCTTTTGCTGAGCACCTTTTGCTGTTTTCCGAGGCAATCTTATATGCCTCCTGCATCCGAGAAGCCCATTTCTGTGCATATTCCTGTCGGTTCTGTGCCTGCTGCTCAGGTGCGTGATCAAAGAGCAAATCGATGGGCAACCGCGGTGCTCTTCCAAACAGGAGGGAGAAGTCGTTGGAATAGTCTGTTCTCAAACTCCCGGCCTTGATCATGATGTAGTTTACTGAGCGTATCCGAAGCGTGAAATAAAGTAATAGAAAATCTTCTCTGCTGCGGTTTTGCCTGACTTGTTCTTAGTTGGGTAGGCTTGTGCAAATCGTGTGAAGTGATCTACCAGGACTAAGATGTACTCGTAACCTCCTCGGCTTGGTTCAAGGTGGAGGTAATCAACAAAAATGAGCTCAAATGGACTGTTGGTTGTAATCGAGCCCATTGGTGCTTTCTCTGGGATGGTGGGTCGCTTCTGTTTGATACGTTGGCACTGGCAAATGACATAATCTTCGATTTCTCGCTGCATGAATGGCCAATAAAACCTCTGCCTCGCCAGGTGGATGACTTTGTCAGCCCTAATGTGTCCCATGTCATCGTGCAGGTGTTTTAGTACAGTGGACTTGAGCGTCTTGGGAAGAAAGAGTTGTTTATGTTGTTCTGTCTGCCTGTACAGAATTCCCTTGTCAAGTCTGAGTTTGTTCCACTCATGTATCAGTATTCATGTTTCCAGTCCCATCTGTCTCTTGTCCTTACCGTTAGGATTCCATCCTCTTTGTTTTAAGGTTATCAGTTCCCAGATAGACACATCATCTTTCTGCGCAGCTCTGATGTCCTCTGGGGTGTACATGGCCGTGCTCGTAGGAGGTGAGTCATCATCAATGGAACCCAGCTGTAATGCCACCATCCATGGCACATCCTCGTCTCTTTTGCCCTTGTCCCCTTGCCAGATGGCGGAGATGTCATCGGGGGGCATGGTCTCTGTGTATTCTCTCATGTGGTCTTGGAGTTTCAATGGATACCGAGAGAGGGTATCAGCATCAATATTTGCCTTGCCTGGCCTGTATTTGATCGTAAAATGGAAGTCGGCCAACTCACCCACCCAGCGGTGTCCGACAGCATTTAACTTGGCCGTGCTCAAAACGTAAGTTAGGGGATTATTATCTGTGTATACCATGAATGTGGGTGCATAATACAGGTAGTCCCTAAACTTATCGCAGATCGCCCACTTTAAGGCGAGGAACTCGAGCTTGCTAGAATGGAGGTGGTAATTCTTCTCAGCAGGTGTGAGTGTCCTGGATCCATAAGCAATGATACGGAGTTTATTTCCCTGTTCCTGATAGAGCCCTGCCCCCAGGCCTTCATTGGATGCATCGGTGTGTAAGACGAATGGTAAATTGAAGTCTGGGTATGCCAAGATGGGGGGGTTGGTCAACATGTTGACCAGGCGAGACATGATAGCACTGTGTTCGGGAGTCCATTGTATGGGTGTCTTGGATGGCAATTGGCCACTTTTTGTGCCCTTCAGTGTAGCCTTGGCAGATGTAGATGTAACAGGGTGCTTACTAGACTCCCCGGGGCCCTATTGAAGCTTAAACAGCGGCTGTGCTATCGTGGAAAAGTCTTGAATGAAGGATCGATAGTAGACTAAGAATCCTAGCAGAGCGCGGACTTCTCCCACGTTCTTCGGTTCCTTCAACTGAAGCACTGCTTCCATGTCCTTGGGGTCGACCTGAACACCTTCAGTTGACACCAGGCGTCCAACATACCTCACTTGGCGCTTGAACAACTCACATTTCTTTGGGCGTAACTTCACACCATGCTCCCGTAAGCGACACAGCACTCTTCTCAGATCCTCCACGTGGTCATGACAGGTTTTGGAAAAGCAGAGTACGTCGTCCTGGTATGGGGATCAGTACTCATCCCTCAGACCGTCAAGAACACCTTCCATACATCTCTGGAAGGCTGCTGGAGCATTGGTCAGGCCGAAGGGGAGGCGGGGCCACTCATACATCCCCCGAGGCGTACTAAAAGCCGTCAGATGCCTGGAGCCTTCATCGACAAAGCCCTGGTGGTATGCCCTGCCTTGGTTGAGTATTGAAAACTATGAGTAGCCTCCTACGTTATCCAGCAGATCCTGGATATGTGGAAGTGGGTGGCAGTCAGGGACCGTTTTGCTGTTCAGCCCACGGAAATCAAAGCATAGACGTAGGCTGTCTTTTTTTCTAACACAGGCCACGGGAGAGGAATACGGTGAGGTGGATTTTCTGATCCATCCATGGTTGAGCAGGGTCTGCACATATTCCTTTACCTCTCTGTACAGTGGCTTTGGAATTGCACTGTAGGACTTTTGAACTGGTGTTTCATCTATTAGGTGGATTTTGAGTTGCAGGTTTGGAATGCAACCTATATTTGCATCATCCTTGGCGCACACATCTGACTCGTTGAATAACATGTGGCTAACTATCTTCTGTTCATCTTCTTCGAGATGTGACAAGTCAACAGATGGATGCCACTTATCTTTTGTCGTTTGCGCATTTGAGTGTCTGTCTTTCCCTTTGCTCATATTAGTCTGTTTGTCTTTACTCAACTGAGCTGAGCATGTTTGGGCAGTGGGTTGGGGTGTGGGCTCAGAATTCAAAGTGGGACACTTCACTGGTTTCACATCAATGACTTCTTCAAGAGTTCCAAGGATTGTTCTCTGTGCTAGATATACATCATGCCTAGTGGAGTTCTGAATGGGGACTAAAGTACATTTTGCTGACCCACAAGGAATATCTACTAGAGCTGGAAACAGCTCTAAACCTTCAGGGTAGTTATTCTCTGGACTAGGCTGAAACAACCTTGTGTGTGGCCACCCCCTAACCTTGCATCTCACTTCTCTGCTTTGGCCTGCGGGAATAGATAGACCTTTCTTACGCACTCTTACATTACACTGGGGTGGTGTCTCCTCAGGGGCCATTATCTGGAGAACAGAAACTAAGGCCTCCACTGTTTTCTCAGTGACACTCAAAGCTTCTTTATGTGTAGCTGTAACATCCAGCCTATCGCCCTGCCCTGCATTTTCTTTGATAATCTCTGCAAGGACATTGCTACCTAGTAGGGGATGGTTACAGTCCCCACTGATCACTATTGGTACTTGGATAGTCACATGTCCATGATTCACACTACAGATCTGAAGGTTGATTTCTGCCCAACCATCCAGGGAAACCTCTGTACCATTCACCGCTGATACTTCAAGGAGTTGGTTGGTAAATAAGGATACAAGCGGCTGGATTTTGACACAGGCAATGTTTTCTTGAGCCATTCTCTCCCCTCCACGGTCACTTGAGCCCCAGAGTCCAACAGCATTTAGAGAGGGATGCCGTTGATTGAACAAGAGACCATACATCGCTTTCCAATAAGTTGGGCTACACGTTTTCTTGAGGTTTGCTGACATTGTGAGTTTTGATTAGTTGTTTTGACCTTTACTGGGGGCCTCTTGCTGCTGAAGCTCGCTGGCTGCCCCTTTCCAACGACCTCCCCCCGTTTCCCGACATCCTCTTCTGCAGACAGCCAATGGCCCTATGTACTGCCTGGCCACAGATAAAACAGTGGGGACAACTCACGTTGCCATTTTGGACACAGTCATTGCACCTACCCTTGGACTCAGTTACTGGGGACTGGGGACATTTCATAGTTAAGACTGGGCCTCTGGAAGTAACATTTTCAGTGGGTTTCGCCATCTGGGCCATGTGCTTGGTTAAAGCGGACACTTGTGCTGTCAGCTCCTGAATAGCAGCCTGTAACTCAGAGTTGACTTTAGTCTGTTTAATCTGGTCAGTCTGTTCATTACTGTCATGTTGAGCTGCACTAACAGTCACTGGTCTGGTTTTGGCTGTTGTACCTAGGCGCTTTACCCTCCCTTCTTCTTCACTGCTAGATTTGGTGACCTGCTCTAAGAGAAAGTCAGCACTGACCTGCATGTCTGCAATGAAGGGCTTTAGGTCACGCCTGACATGGCTATTTCTCTCATTTAACCCCTGGTAGAGTGTGTGAAGGCAAGTGCACTGCACAAGCTTTTCATCATAGCTGAAACATACACCGGGCTGTTGTGATTCAAAACAAACTTGCTGCTTTAACCCCATAACTCTGTACAAAAACTGTTGTGGGCTCTCTTTGTCTTGCTGTCTGGCATTACTTAACTCTTGGAACAGCTCAGTAACATTTTTATCTCTTATATGGGAGCGGAGAAACCGCTTCAAACCATCCACTGTGAAGTCATCTTTGTTGGTTAACATCTCCCTGAATACACCGGGTTTAGTTATCTTAAGTATGGTTCTTATGACCTCTGTCTCACTAAACCCTTCTCACAACCCCTCATCAATCTGTTTACCCAGACTACTATATGAGATGTCAGAACCTGCATCAGAGATCTGACCACCATGCACCTTAAACTCTCTGCGTGGAAACAGGGTAGTTATATCAGCCAACCTTACCACCTGATCCGTGATAGTGGAGGATGAGTTCACACGACCCAGGGGAGCACTCCTGGCACCGTTGAGGCTGGACTTGGCTGACATCGGCATGGCGGGACCTCTGGCTGGTGTGAATGGATTGGTGGGAATGTCTCTGTCCGTGGTGGTTGGATATGTGAAAATGTCTCTGTCCATGGAGGATGGGTGTTGGTGACTGTCTCTGTCCGTCGAGGATGGGTCTGTGTATGGTTCAGTTTCCATCAGGAGGGGTGTGGCCTGGCTAGCTTCAGCCACTCCGGTGTCTTGGGCTAGTATCGCCCCATTGATCATGTCATCAAGGAGGAGGAGGTTAGCCATACCTTCATCTTCCATAGCTTCCAGCTTCTCACTTCTGACATAATTAACAATCAAGTCACATAGTTCTGGTTCATATAGGTCTTTAACATCACAAGTCCCTTTGCCATCATCAGTCACGCTTGCAACGGCCTATAGCTGACTGGTTCTCAAATCTGAGAATTTCTTCTGGATCTGGAATATCAGCATCCGCTGGGGGGGTTACAGTTGACATCATCACTTCACACCTGTGGCTATGGCTCTCTGGATGACGCGTGTTGTAGCAGTCTTCCCTGAAGCTTTGGGCACAGGGTCTCATCGTCACAGTTACTGCTTCCTCAGCTGGGCGCTGCTAAATCCCCCAATTGTTACCGGCTCCGGACCTAGGGGATATCCGGGGCGTCAGCAAATGATACACAGGCTAAACAGCACTGTGGATCTGTGAATCAAAAAGAGAGGCACGACAAAAATACGTTGTCACTCAAGCTCGCGCCAATCTATTTCCGGTCTCAACAGTTAAATAAATTCTCCACATTGTACCATATTCATCAAAAGTAAAATAAATACAAAATAAAAAGTGTAACAATTTGTAAAATCAATTTGGTTTTTCTCATCACTCAAACATCAACATAGGCTACGGTCAAAATAGCAATTTCACAAAGACAGAATTAATTAGCCTATTACAGCATCTGAACCATTTATCTATACCCACCTGCACAACTCTCTTATCCCACACACAGGCTTTAATACACTATGCGTGGTCTCACGCATGCGCACACTTCCTAACACGCATTACCAGCAACAGGCATGAAATGGCGACAACTGAACAATTATCTGAACAGGTTAACACAGAATAGCTCCTCGTAAAATAGTAACATTAACACTTTTCTTACAACATAAACCCACATCTCCATGTATCGCCAAAACATTACTATGAAATGTTTACAATCTTCTATGAGAGGATATCAGTTTATTGGGCTAGCCTAGCTACTAGCTAGCATGGCGTTTGTTACGCTCAGCAAGTCGAGACAATTACGCATCAACCCAAAACATAACATGCTTATCACGTTTGCACTAAAACACTACGGAATACTGTCGTGACCGTATCTTCTGTCTAAGACTAAACTGGGGAGTTTATTATATCTTTTTGCAGTACCTGTGAATCAAAAAGAGAGGCACAATGAAAATACGTTGTCACTCAAGCTCGCGCCAGTTTATTTCCGGTCTGGCCTAAGGAAGCTTTGCCCTCTTTCGTACTGATCCTCAGAAGCGCTGCAGCGCCACCTACCGACTTGGTGGTGTAAACCCACATTGTATTTAATCTAAAAAAATAGGGGCGGGGAGGGGGGTTTATTCTCAACTTTTAATGAAGGCGATTTCTCAATCCCTTACACACTGTCATCATGCCCCCTACACGCTGTTCCTGACGACCCAATAATGACACCGAATCAATCCACCTTTTCACAGTGTCACGGGTTTTCCAGACCGTGTCGTCATGCTTTGCGAGTATGAATCCTCACATTTCCCAACAGACTTGACTGCACGGCTGCACTGACACGCTGCTTTGGTTTTTCATGAAGCTTAACAGATCTGTCAACATGTCGTAGATGCTCAGATCCATCCCTTGCAGGCTTTGAAGAACACCCATCACGCAAGCCCAGCAATACATGCGGGTTGTTAGCCACGTCACCTTGTCATACCTTAGAACAGTGTTTCTCAACCGAGGGTCCGCGGACCCCTAGTGGTCCGTGGTGTAATTGCAAGGGGTCCGTGAAAATAACATATCTTTAAAAAAAGATCCTGTGACATTTATAGAAATAGGATTATTTTACTCAAATGTGACTGAGACCTTTATCTACCTAAACTATAAAGGGTAACAGGACTTTTTTCTCTAATTACATCTGTTTCACAAGTGTAATTTATTGTATTTTAATAAGAGATCTCGCTCCCGTTTGCATTGTTAAAAGTTACTGCATAAAAATTCTGTTGTTACATATATCTGAAAGTTACTGCATAAGAATTCTGTTTTGTTACATATATCTGAAAGTTACTGAATACATATTCTGTGTTGTTACATATATCTGAAAGTTACTGAATACATATTCTGTTTTGTTACATATATCTGAAAGTTACTGAATACATATTCTGTTTTGTTACATATATCTTAAAGTTACTGAATACATATTCTGTTTTGTTACATATATCTGAAAGTTACTGAATACATATTCTGTGTTGTTACATATATCTGAAAGTTACTGAATACATATTCTGTTTTGTTACATATATCTGAAAGTTACTGAATACATATTCTGTTTTGTTACATATATCTTAAAGTTACTGAATACATATTCTGTTTTGTTACATATATCTGAAAGTTACTGAATACATATTCTGTGTTGTTACATATATCTGAAAGTTACTGAATACATATTCTGTGTTGTTACATATATCTGAAAGTTACTGCATAAGAATTCTGTGTTGTTAACTATATCTAAGTTACAACTGAAAGCTCTTATTTTTGCCCCAAAGAGTGAATAAATGCTATAATGCAATTTAAAATGCAGTTTCTACTGTTTCTATCAAATTGCAACCCCCCTTCCTCAAGATCAGGCGGAGGGGTCCTCAGGGTAGATCAGAAATACGCAGGGGGTCCAGGACCCCAAAAAGGTGAGAACCACTGCCTTAGAACCCCGAGTTACTGAGCCCACTGTCTGCACCGGCTTGATGGCGGGCTTCCCTGCGCCTTCACTCCTAGTTTTCCCTCATAGGAGAAAGTGTGAAAAGATTCCAGCAGGATCCGGTCCACGATGTTTGCATCCGTCATAATTCTTCTTTGCAAAAATTGCGAAAGACAGGACAGGCGCTAGTAGCTAGCTAGCTAAGCTAGCTAGAACAGCTAACGTTAGCCTACAGTACAGGGCTACTACACGAGGTCAAGGTCAAAAATGCAAATATAAAGATGAACAATAAAATTGAACAATAAAGATCTGAACAAATTAATTAATCATAATATTTACAATATACACTACCGTTCAAAAGTTTGGGATCACCCAAACAATTTTGTGTTTTCCATGAAAAGTCACACTTATTCACCACCATATGTTGTGAAATGAATAGAAAATAGAGTCAAGACATTGACAAGGTTAGAAATAATGATTTGTATTTGAAATAAGATTTTTTTTACATCAAACTTTGCTTTCGTCAAAGAATCCTCCATTTGCAGCAATTGCAGCATTGCAGACCTTTGGCATTCTAGCTGTTAATTTGTTGAGGTAATCTGGAGAAATTGCACCCCACGCTTCCAGAAGCAGCTCCCACAAGTTGGATTGGTTGGATGGGCACTTCTTTGAGCAGATTGAGTTTCTGGAGCATCACATTTGTGGGGTCAATTAAACGCTCAAAATGGCCAGAAAAAGAGAACTTTCATCTGAAACTCGACAGTCTATTCTTGTTCTTAGAAATGAAGGCTATTCCATGCGAGAAATTGCTAAGAAATTGAAGATTTCCTACACCGGTGTGTACTACTCCCTTCAGAGGACAGCACAAACAGGCTCTAACCAGAGTAGAAAAAGAAGTGGGAGGCCGCGTTGCACAACTGAGCAAGAAGATAAGTACATTAGAGTCTCTAGTTTGAGAAACAGACGCCTCACAGGTCCCCAACTGGCATCTTCATTAAATAGCACCTGTTAGAGCCTGTTTGTGCTGTCCTCTGAAGGGAGTAGTACACACCGGTGTAGGAAATCTTCAATTTCTTAGCAATTTCTCGCATGGAATAGCCTTCATTTCTAAGAACAAGAATAGACTGTCGAGTTTCAGATGAAAGTTCTCTTTTTCTGGCCATTTTGAGCGTTTAATTGACCCCACAAATGTGATGCTCCAGAAACTCAATCTGCTCAAAGAAGTGCCCATCCAACCAATCCAACTTGTGGGAGCTGCTTCTGGAAGCGTGGGGTGCAATTTCTCCAGATTACCTCAACAAATTAACAGCTAGAATGCCAAAGGTCTGCAATGCTGTAATTGCTGCAAATGGAGGATTCTTTGACGAAAGCAAAGTTTGATGTAAAAAAAATCTTATTTCAAATACAAATCATTATTTCTAACCTTGTCAATGTCTTGACTCTATTTTCTATTCATTTCACAACATATGGTGGTGAATAAGTGTGACTTTTCATGGAAAACACAAAATTGTTTGGGTGATCCCAAACTTTTGAACGGTAGTGTATATACAAGAACCACCAAAAACTACGATAGTACCCACTGATTTATCTTTGGCTAATCTCTTGTTCTTATCGTTCTTATCTTATCTTTCACCGCACTTCGAATACCACAAAGTATGATGAAGATTGGAGAACAAGTCAATATAGGATCGGAAAGGCTGAACTTGTGTTCTCTGATTGGTTAGACGGGTGTCAATCATTTTCAGGTTGAGGAAAGACTGGGTGAAGCACTACTTCACTGGGTGGGCGTTAAAACACGTCATAAACCATAACTGTCCAATCAACAGCGTGGAAGGTACTACGTCAGCTTACATTCACTTACATTGGGTTAGTGACACAGAACACTCCCCTGTGTCGCCTGAAGAGGGCGCTGGTTTGAACAATGCCCATGACCCTTTTTTGTTAACAGTGACACTTTTTCGTTTGAGTCACGGGGGAAATAGTCATTCTAATGAACTGTTGGCATCTAAAAAAGACGTGTTATGTTTTTTGTTTGTTTGTTTATTGGTGAAGCACTGCTTCACCTATTGTCTTATAGAAACCTCCCCTGGTCTACACACACCATTCATATACACGTTCATATACCTGTTATACATTTATTGTCACAGTCCGGCCGAACTAGCCTGCTGCATGGCGTGCACATGCCGCTCCGTGCACGCCAGGCCAGGTTTTCCCTTCTGCCCTGCCTCCTGGTTGATGGATAGATAAGACGGCCCACAAACCGCTCTACCACACCTGCTGCCACTCTCCTCGTCAGCCATGGCTTTTTAAGCCATGCCAGGAGCTGCACCCCTTGCTACATGGCTGCGTCGCTCAGAGAGAGCTCTTGCTCATGCCTGCTGCTTTTGGACTCCTGATTTTTGACCCTCGCCTGTTTCTGGGTTGTATTTTCGCCTGTTGTCTTGGACGCTTTGCCCTGCCTTGTGTCTTGCCGCCAATCTCTGCCTGTTTAGCCACGTGAGTCTGCCTGATCCCTGCCGGTACCTTTGCTGAGGATTTTTGACTTTGTCTGTTACTACCTCATCGGTGCCTTGATTCCATGTTTTGCTTTCCTGATTTTAAAGACTCCGAAACCTATTTTGTGTCCCTGAGTCTGCTTTTGGGTCCGCAGTCCTTACCCGGCCGCATCGGCCCTGACACTTATACATGCTCATACCTTTTTATACATATTTACAACCATATTCGTGTTGCTTAATGTTGTGGCAGGAGGAGGAAAAACGCGTGTGGCGGACACTAGGGGCTGTGCCTCTCACCCAGCAGGACTGTGAGCTGGAGGCGTGGTTTACGTTCCCGGGCTCGCTGGTGCAGGGTTGTTCCTGCTGCAGTTGGTTTTTGGAGTTGAGGAATAAACATCAAACTCGCCTTGGTCTCCTGTGTTTTTCCTCATCCTGCCACAATGTAACCTTTTGAAAATGTTCATTGTTGCTTGGACATTGACAGTGAATCATTCCACAAATTTCTATTGATGCTTGGTGTTAAACGATATGACGCTCCATTTTTTTATTCTATTCCTAACAGTTCCCAGTGATATTTTAGAATGTTAACAGTACGCTTTTTTATTACTGTTCTCATCCCTAGCGATAACGCTTTATGGTATTGCATGTGGATGATGCTCTCGAGTGCTTAAGGTTATGCACTTATTCTTAATTGTTAATTCTATCGCTAACTATGCTGGGTTCTGTTAATGGCATAGTATTAGCTTTATGTAAAGGGGGGGGACTATGTTGTGTGCTTGTCCTAGTTGCATACATTTATTAATTTCCCTTATTTAACCAGGTTAGTCCCATTGAGATTAAAGTCTCTTTTATGTAGCGAATTCGGGGGACAATGCAACCACAGGAACTGCCGCGGCCGGGAAGCGAACCCGTATCGCCCGCACCGCAGGAGACATCGCTAACCGCTAGACTAAAGGGTCAGACCCGCGAGCCAGCGGCCAGCGTGTCTTCTTATCCATGCACGTTACACTACCCCCGCGCTTAAGCATATCAGCTCCTTCACGCCTCAGGGCGCACACGCTTCCGATGGCCTTACGGTCGCTCCATCCCACTTCTGACACCAATGTAGCGAATTCGGGGGGCAACGCAACCACAGAAACTGCCGCGGCCGGGAAGCGAACCCGCATCGCCTGCAACGCAGGAGACATCGCTAAGCGCTTGACTAAAGGGTCAGACCCAGCGGCCAGCGTGTCTTCTTATCCATGCACGTTACACTACCCCCCCCCCCCCTCCTGGTACCAAAATTATGTAGCCCGTGGAATTGGATACCACACAGGACAGTTACTTCCGGGGTTCTTGTAGCTTTAATTTTATTGTTTGAACCTTCGAATGCAGATCGTTTTACTGAGTGCATAAATTCCTGTCTGTCGAGCAAACAGCTCATAAATGTTCACAGATGTGGCAAGTTTAACAGAAAAGATTTTAAAAGGAAAATAATAAATACAAAATACGGCAGTGGACTATGTATGTTAAACAGGGTTTAACAAAGACATGTGGAACTTCCTGAAGATCGCGCAACTTCTCACTCTGTCAGTTACCTTTAAACAGAATTAAAATGCATATAAAACCTTTACATCCCAAATACAATGGCATGGTGTGGCTTTATGCACGCCAACATTACCTTGTCATGCCTGCAATGGCGAACAGTGGTCGACGGCTCGCGCCCAAAATCACCCAACATCAACTCCAGTAGCGTCTAAATCAAACCATCTTGTCAAATTACCGACATACAATATTGTTTGGAATAATGTTACAGGTATATTTCACAAGATATTTACCCCTACTTACTGCGGAGTCAGAGCACCATCACACCGCAATCTTCAGGCGCTCCACACAAGAAAAAGAGTACCCAAGATGCACTTGGATAACTTGCAGAAAGAGTACCCAAGATGCAGTTGGATAACTTGCAGAAAGAGTACCCAAGATGCACTTGGATAACTTGCACGGAGTTACAATAAAAGTCCGCAACACTGCCACTTACTGGTCAAAACATGCAATGACAACCAAAACTATAAAAATACACTCCAATTTAAATACATCAAATGACATTTTACAAGGCTTGACAGTGTAACGATTACATATATTAACAGTTAAACTATACTAAATTTAAGTGGAAAATCATTTAACAGATTTACCACCTGGCTACATTTACAAGAGAGACCTGGCCAAGAATGGCAGCAGTACATCAGTTTCAGCACACACTCATGAAGACAACAGAATAGCTCAAAGTGCAAAATAGCATAAAAATGAAGGAAAAGATGCAAACCTGTTATCAATTGAAACCTTTACAATTTCCAATAGACTCAGATTCTCTAGACTTAACTATATCTTTAAATTCTGATGGAGTAACCAAGTCCTAGAAGTCTATTCTGCAGGCTATTCCAGGCAGATGGTGCAGAAAACATAAGGCCTTCTTTCCCAGCTTAGTCCAAACTTTAGGAACAGTCATTTGCAAGGTGTCCTGAGACCGTAACCCATAAGTGCCATGTTTTATGGACAGAAAGATAGATAAATAACAGGGGAGGGTACCCAGAATGGCCTTATGGATAAAAACATACCAGTGACTAAGTTGCCGTGTTGATAGAGCAGGCCAATTCACTTTGGAGTAAAGGACTCAGTGATGAGTGAGAGCTCTACAGTTTGTAACAAACCGTAATGCTCCATGATACAGTGTCTAACATATGGAGATGATGGGCTGATGCCTTCATGGACAGTAAGTCACCATAGTCAAGAACAGGCAAGAATGTTGCTTCAACTAGTCTTCGCCTGACATCGAGAGAAAAACAAGACTTGTTCTTAAAATAAAAACCTAACTTCAATTTCAACTTTTTCACCAGACTCTATATATGGGGCTTAAGAGAGAGGTGGTCATCAATTAAAAATCCAAAGTATTTGTAGGTTGAGACTACCTCAATTTGTTTACCTTGACTAGTAACAATGCTCTGATTTAACTCTGACTTCCTAGTGTTTGAAAACACCATAAGTTTGGTTTTTTCCAGCATTCAAGACAAGCTTCAGTTGATAAAGCTGAGCTTGCACTCTGTTAAAAGCATTTTGCCGATACTTAAAAGCTTTGCTGAGAGTAGCCGCTTAATAAATAACCATATCTGCATAAAAATTGAATTTTGAGCATTTTCTCCCAAGCATTATATGTACACAGTAAAAAGTGGACCTAGGACAGAAACCTGAGGCACCCCCTTTTTACAGACTGGACTTCAAAAGTAAGCCGCTCAAACTGGGTAGCCTGGGTCCTACCCGTAAGGTAATTGATAAACCAACCTACGGCCTGTAGAGAGAAGACGGTATTAACAAGTCACTGTATCAGAATATCCTGATCCACAGTATCCAAGGCTTTGGACAAGTCAATGAAAAGATAGTGTTGCTTTTTATCCAACGCGCTGCTGATGTCATTTACAACTTTCATGGCAGCGGTAACAGTGCTATGCTGCTTCCTGAACCCTGACTGATGATTGGATAGTATTGATTGAGTGTATAAATACACTCACTTGTTCACTAACTAGGGATTCCAATACTTTGGCTACTACAGAAAGTTTTGAAATGCACTGCTTACACAACACACATCCAAACATAACAGGCCAGGATCAGCTCGCTAGGAAGAAATAACTAAAGTAGTCAGCTGGAAATATTTTAACACTAAATGACCGCCGGTTTTTAAACTCTATATTCTGTCAAGGTAAATAACCAGTTGAGATATTAATGCATTGCACGTGTTAGTGTGTCTGTTAGGAAACGACTGACACCAAAATCAACATTTTAACAACTACAATACTATTTTTATACAATTTAAACTTCAGAGTGACATGGTCAAACTTGAATAACAAAAACGAAGAAGTGAAAATATTACTTGGAAAAACAAAACTGAAAACACATGTTGCTAATCTAACAAGGCCTACAAAACCTGACATGCAAAAAAAGAACTGAAAATAACCATTGAAACAGTCCCAAACAACGAGTGGAACTTAAAAACTATACAACCGCCCATGGTTATTCTCTCAAGATAAATACCCAATGTTATGTCATGCATAATGTTAACATAATGCATATGTTCGTATGTCTGTTAAGAAACGACTGACACCAAAATTATCATTTTAACAAGGTTAATACTGTTTTTCAAACAATTTAAAATGGCCGCCGTCCAACGCCTGTAAATCCTGCAGCGCCTCGGTGGTAGTCATGGTGCGTCTGTAACCAGACATGTTGGACATCATCACACATCAAGTTCAGACTATTTCTCTCCACTGGAGGGCGCTAGTGTGTTTCAAGGACAGAGCGACGAACTTCACGAAGGAAATGACGTGACCAACACGTCATAAATGGTGACATGACGCGCGGTCATTTTGACCGCTCATGGTCGTTTTAGGTAGATCTTATAACTTTTTTGTGTAATTGATCTAAAACCCATTTTAATGCAAATATAGACTTTTTTCAGAGCGGTCATGGAGCGGCAGGTCTGTTTTTTTGTTCACAAAGTTATTAAACTTTGAAAATCCAAAACGGTCAAAATGACCGCCTCGGTCGTTCTAGTCCGCTGTTGTGCCGTAGTACGCCCCTTATTTATCCGCGTGAAACGCCACGTGAAATACTTTCAACTTGGTTAAAAAAAAGAAAAAGAAAAAAGCACATTTCATTTTGTAATCGTAGCTGGAGTACATTCCCACACAATGCGCTGTCATGGAGAGCTGCTGGTCTTTGCTCATTATCCATTATGCATTACGTGTTTTCAGGATTTTGTGTTGAGAAGAATATCAGTTATTTACACTCTCCAAAACTCTTCTATAAAGTGTAAATAACCAATGTTCTTCTCACCTATTCACTTCACAAAGAATTAGAATATGAGACAGCCCCCCCTACCCCCCCCCCACACACCATCTGTTTAGTTGCGATATTAAAGCGAATTGCAAATTGTGACATATGGTAATTCACGCTTATGGAGAACTCCGAGATGTCATCCCTTTGCAATCAACATTTTGATTAGGAGCTGTAATCTAATTACATATTTTTCAGTAAATGTAACGGATTAAAATTAAATTTCTTTTGTAATTTAATTATGTAACATTGTTACTCCCCAGCACTGTATACAAACACAAGCAGGACAAGCTGACCAAAGCTGTAGGGGGGACCCGGGCACCTTGTCACACTTTTCACTCTCTTTTATAGATCTTGGGATCAATGCATCATATTGTTAAAAATTGCACACCAAATGAAAGAACAAAGTCTCAGGCATATAATTTGTATTCATTTCATTTTCGTATCTTATTTCATTAGCGTTATGTATTTAAATAGAGTGTACACATGTGACACATTGCCCCATCAAAACGGGTAAGTTGTCACACTGCATTTTGAAACAAATAAAACAAGAACTAATTCATTGTCCAAGTATGTTTTTTTTTTACTTAAAATCCAAAATCAAATCCAGCTACAGAAAAAAAGATTGATTAATCATCGACATTGGAACAATCATTGAACGTGGCCATGGGACTAGGACTGATTTAAGCCCCAACTAAAACAACACGGTGGCCCAGTGGTCAGCACTGCTGTCTCACAGCAAGAAGGTCCTGGATTCGAACCCCAGGGCGTCCCAGGTCCTTTCTGTGTGGAGTTTGCATGTTCTCTCCGTGTCTGCGTGGGTTTCCTCCGGGTGCTTCGGTTTCCTCCCACCATCAAAAAAACATGCATGTTAGGGTTAATATTCCTGCCTGTGCTCCTGAGCAACACAATAGGGAAAACGAATAAACAACTGGAGTTGCTCCCCAGGTGCTGCACTGCGGCTGCCCACTGCTCCTAGTGTATGATGGATTAAATACAGAAAACGAATGTTGTATGTATGTACAATAATAATAATAATAATAATACAGAGGAAGATGCAGAAGACAGGAAGAAATGGAAACGGATGATCCGCTGTAGCGACCCCGAATGGGATCAGCCGAAAGTAGTAGTAGTAGTAACAATAACAATAATAAGACTGTTGAACCTAACGGAAATCAACCAGCTCATATATGCGGTCGCTTCAGCTATAGCAGACACAGTAGGAAAAAGACCAAGACAACGACAGAAACAGAAGAGAAAACAATCAGTTTGGAAGGAGAAAATGAGAAGGAGATTAGGAAACTGCGAAGACAACTATCACTCCTGAGTGAAGTCGAGAAAAACTCCAACATCAAAGAGAGAAAAAAGGAAACGAATTGAACGAAAGTTCAACATCAAAAAGAAGAATTATATACCAATAGTCAAAGAGATGCTAAAACAACAGATTCAAGCAAAGGCACAGAGACTCAGGAGATTCGACAAGAGGGCCAAGTTCTTTTGGCAAAACAAGATCTTCAAAGAAGATGCCAAAAAATTCTATTGTGAGCTGAGCAAGAAGAAGATAGACATCAACGAACCACCTACAATCGAAGAAGTCGAGGAGTTCAGGAGTAAGATCTGGGAGAACAACAAAAGACACGTCGAGGGAGCTACATGGATCCAGCAACAACAGGATCAATAAAAACACATGCAGCACCAAGAATGGTCAGACGTCAACACCACTGAGACCACTGCTGCCATCAACAAGACCAACAATTGGAAGGCACCAGGGATAGACAGAATTGCCAACTTCTGGATCAAGAACCTGCCCAGCATCCACGAAGACCTCGCATGGACTTACAATGACATCATCAAGAATCCAAAGAAATGTCCCAAATGGCTCACATGGGGAACCGCATACCTGCTCCCGGAGACAGAGGAGACACAGAACCCAAAGAATTACAGACCCATCACCTGCCTACCAACAATGTACAAGATCATCACCTCCATCATCACAGAGACGGCCTATAACGTCCCCGAAAAAAAACAACAAAGAAACACTTGTTACCAGCAGAACAGAAGGGATGTAAGAAAGGTAGTTATGGATGCAAGGACCAGCTACTCATCGATAAAGCCATATTGCAAGAGGTCAAAGCGAAGAAAAATAACTTGTCAACAGCATGGATTGACTACAGGAAGGCATTTGACAGCATGCCACACTCCTGGATAGAGAAGAGCCTCAAGATCTACACAGTCTGCCCAACAACTGTCGAATTCATCACGGAGAGCATGAAGACCTGAAAGACCACCCTGAATCTCTATCATCCAGAGGGGTCGTTAACATCGAGACCGATCAACATCAGAAGTGGAATCTTCCAAGGGGACTCACTATCACCACTGCTTTTTTGCCTTGCACTAGCACCACTTAGCAATCTACTGAACAACAGCAGATATGGGTAAGAATCATAGAATGGCAAACTGACCCACCTGTTCTACATTGACGACCTCAAGACATTTAACAAGGATGACAATCAGCAGAAGGGTCTACTCACCATTGTCAAGACCTTCAGCGACGACATCAAGATGGAATTCGGAATCGACAAGTGTGCCAAAGCCACTTTTGAGAAAGAAAGACTTACCAAGACTGCAGACTTAGACCCTGACACTGGCACCGTAATCAAAGAGCTAGACCAAGAAGGCACATACAAGTACTTAGGAGTAAACGAAGGAGATGGCATACAACACTCAACCATGAAGGAGAAGATCCAGAAAGAGTACCACAGGAGAGTGCGTAGGGTACTTAAGAGCAAACTCGATGCGGGTAACAGAATTGAAGCTATCAACACCCTATAGATACCTGTAGTGACGTTCAGCTTCAACATCATTACATTACATTAATTTCAGTCATTTAGCCGATGCTTTTATCCAAAGCGACTTACCATAAGTGCATTTAACGTAGGGAATCAGGAGAACTACTAGTCATCAGAGGTCATAAGTGCATCTTCTCTCTAAACAAGCATCTAAGAGCAAAACCCGTGCTAAAGTTAGAGCGCAAGAAAGTTTTTTTTTTAATGAGTGAATACAATAAGTGCTAAGAGCAAGTAACAGGGTAGTAGTTCTTGAAGAGGTGAGTTTTCAACCTGCGCCGAAAGATGGACAGCGACTCTGCTGTCCTGACATCAGTGGAGAGTTCATTCAACCACTGTGGGGCCAGGACAGAAAAGAGCCGCGACCAGGTCGATCGACAGCAGGGGCCTCTGAGCGACGGGCAATCAGGCGTCCCGAGGCAGCAGAGCGAAGTGGGCGGGCGGGGGTGTAGGGCTTGACCATGGCCTGAAGATAGGAAGGAGCTGTTCCTTTCACTGTTCTGTAGGCTAGCAGCAGAGTCTTAAACTGGATGCGAGCAGCTACTGGGAGCCCATTCAGGGACATGAGAAGGGGAGTTGTGTGGGAGAACTTAGGGCAGTTGAACACCAGACGAACAGCAGCTTTCTGAACAAGCTCCAGAGGTCTGATGACCGACGCCGGGGCGCCAGCAAGGAGGGAGTTGCCGTAGTCCAGCCAGGAGATGATCAGAGCCTGGATGAGCACCTGTGCCGTCTCGTCGGTGAGGAATGGGCGAATCCTCCTGATGTTATAGAGGAGAAATCTGCAGGAGCGAGCAACTGATGCAATGTTTTCAGCAAACGATAGTTGGTCATCGAGGATCACCGAGACCGAGGCCTAGTCCAACTCGAACTGACCTTCAAGACTACCACTATCGGGCTGGATGCACACCTGACAAAAACAGATGACCCACTCCTCCGAATAGTAAAACATCAGATCTACTCCATCAATAAAGAAGCTGCACAATTCAAGAAAGAGCTTGATGTCCCAGAAACCCCACCAACAGAAAATGAAGCAACTACCATCTATGCAAAATGAGTGAAGCAGAAGGCAAAACACCATGGTCAGCGGCAACTGCAAAAAACCTGGGAGGACAAAGCAATGCACGGGAAGTACCCAAAAAGCATGAGAGATGCAGACGTGGACCAACAAAAGACACACCAGTGGCTGAGGAGCACCGGGTTGAAGGCAGAGACGGAGGGCCTGATATTCGTTGCACAAGACCGGAGCCTGGCAACCAGATCCTACCACCATCGCATCATCAAAGATGGAACAGAACCAAAATGCAGAATCTGTGGAATGTACGAAGAAACCATCGACCACATTGTCTCAGGCTGCCCGGACCTGGCAAAGACCGAGTACACGTACAGGCACAGCAAGACAGCAGCATACCTGCACTGGAAGATCTGCAGGAGTAACAAGATCAAGACGACTGAGAAGTGGTACGAACATCAGCCAAAAACGGTCACTGAGAAAAATTATGTCACCATCAACTGGGACATGCCCATCCATACTGGCAGAGAGATAAAAGCCAACAAGCCCGACATCGTTATCAAGGACAGGAAGGAAAGAGGTGCATGCTCATCGACGTGGCAATACCATCCGAAAAATACACCTCAGTGAAAGTGACAGAGAAGCTGACCAAGTACAAAGACCTGGAGATTTAAATAAACAGGATGTGGAGAATGAAGACCGAAACAACATCAGCGGTCATTGGAGCTCTAGGACTCATGAAGAAGGGAATGGAAAAGTTCACCAACCGTATCCCAGGAAACATCAACATCTGTGCAGTCCAGAAGATCGCCCTACTTGGAACAGCCCACATATTACGACGAGTACTGTCAGTCAAGTGACATCTGCCCTATAGTGCCTCAGGTCCGTAGTTTGGACCCGGCTCTACAGGATGTAAAACAGGAAACACGAAAGAAATCGAATAATAATAATGATTATAATAATAATAATAAAAATAATAAAATGTCTTGACATCTACAAAATATCACCAATCCTTATCCAGTTCCTAACAGCAAATACGAACCAGTGGAAAACAACCTTTGTTCTAAAATACACAGACGGGACGCTACATTCAAGGCAGATCAACATCAATAGCGGCATATTTCAAGGCGACTCTCTTTCTCCTCTCCTCTTTTGCATAGCTCTTACTCCACTATCCTCCCTCCTGAACAACACCAGCTATGGTTATACTACAGGTTCATGCACTATTAACCATCTAGTCTACATGGATGACCTGAAAACCTTTGCCAAGAATGACCAAGAACAAACTGGCCTGTTGACCATCGTAAAAGGCTTCAGTGACGACATCAAAATGGAGTTCGAACTAGACAAATGTGCCAAAGCTACATTCAAAAAAGGAAAACTTACCACCACCGAAAATATCCACATTGACCTAGACACCACCATCTAAGACCTAGATTCCTAGAACAAGAAGGCACATACAAATACCTGGGAGTGAACGAAGGGGGCGGGATACAACATGCCAAAATGAAAGAAAAGATCAGAAAGGAGTACGACCGAAGAATACGAATGGTAACAAAACTCCAACTCAATGCATCCGACCGAATGGAAGCCATCAACACCCTGGCTACACCCATCGTAACTTACAGCTCCAACATCGTCGACGGGAAACTAGATAGAAACACAAGAAAAATTCTCACCTTAGAGAGGATGCACCACCCAAAATCAGATGTGGATAGATTGTACCTCCCCAGAACGAGGGTGGCAGGTGTCTAATCCAACTGGAAACTGCCTATAAAACAACAGTAGGCCTAGATACTTACCTTAACACCAAAAATGACCTCCTTCTCATGATTGCTAGAGAGCATGAAAAACAAAACAAAAAGTACTCCGTAGCTAATCAAGCTGCAGTGTTCAGAAGAGAGCGCCACCTTCCTGAAACACCGCAACCTGAAAATGAAGCTCCAACCATCCACGCCCGAAAAGTCAAACAAAAAGCAAAGCGTCACGCCCAAGAACAAATGAAACAAACATGGGAAGGGAAACAAAGGCACGGGCAATACCCAAAATGAGTAGGTGAGAAAGATGTAGACCAACATATGACCAACCAATGGCTCAAAACAGCTGGGCTGAAATCCCAAACAGAGGGCTTTATCATCACTGCCCAAGACCAGGCCATCAAGACCAGTTACTACCGAAGCAAAATCCTCAAAGATGGCACAGACCCAGCGTCCAGGATATGTGGTCAATTCCAGGAAACCATTGACCATATCATGGCAGGGTGCCCTGAGCTGGCCAAAACTGAATACCAACAAAGACACAACAAGGCACTCGAACATCTGCAAAGAATTCAACATCAACACAAAAGAAAAATGATACGAGCACGAGCCCCAAAGAGTAACAGAAAAAGACGACGTCACAATCTTATGGGACATGCCAGTACAGACATATCGTGAGATAGAGGCCAACAGACCAGACATCATCATCAAGAACAAAAAAGAAACAAGCTGACTGAAAGGAGCACCTCAGTAAAAGTAACTGAAAAACTGTCCAAATATAAAGACCTTGAAATAGAGATTGAACGAATGTGGGGAATGAAAACCACAACAATACCAGTAGTGTCTGTGAATGTTCTCATTCATCCAGGTCATGGTTATCCAAAAGGAGTTGAATCAAGTGCAACTGGACTGGTACATATCCGTGAAGACGTTTCACCTCTCATCCAAGAGGCTTCCTCAGTTCGTGCCTTTCTGACTAGACCAAGCTAGTCTGACTGGCTGGTCATGAAACTCAGAATTTATCCTCTATGGGTTGTTGTCCGAGCTATAGATGTCCATGGCTCTTTGTGTCCCGATGTTTACCAACGTCTGTCGCTAACAGAGCCATAGATATGAGTGGCTCTTTTGTGTACCGATGTTTGGCCGCGCCCGTCGTTATCGGAGCTATTGATATGCGTGGCTCTCCTGTGCTCCGATGTCCAGTTGATGTGTTTGGTAAACGCTTGCACCTCTTGTGTTTGGATTTTGACCCATGTGTCGTCCACATATCTGAACCAGTGGCTCGGAGGTGTTCCTCTGAAGGAGTTCAGGCCCCTGTGTTCTACCTCTTCCATATATAAGTTGGCCACAATGGGCGATACTGGTGAGCCCATTGCACAGCCGTGTTTCTGTCCATACAACTTCCCCCTGAATTGGTGCTGGCACATCAACTCAGTGGACAAGAACATTAAGTTCACAAGGGAAGACGTAAAGAACAACAGTTTGCCCTTCTTGGACTGTGACGTCCACATTGGGGAGGACAGGAGCCTCCACATTGGGGTTTACAGGAAACCTACACACACAGACCAATACCTACATTACGACTCACACCACCAGCTGGAACACAAACTGAGCGTCATCAGAACTCTGCAACACAGAGCTGACAATGTGCCCAGCAGCACTCAGGCCCAACGAGAAGAACACAAACACCTGAGGGGAGCTTTAAAAACCTGCGGCTACCCCAGTTGGACCTTTTGTGAAAACTGCAACACGTTCCAGAAAGACCAACCAGGTGAACGACGAGGAGAAGAGGAACAGAAGGAAAAGCACAGTCATCCCGTATGTTTCTGGGGTCTCCGAGAAACTCAGGAGAATTTTTAACAAACACCGCATCCCGGTATACTTCAAACCCAGCAACACATTCCGACAAAGACTGGTTCATCCCAAAGACCGTGTACCACACACCCGGAAAAGCAATCTGGTGTATGCTGTACAATGCAATGAGGATTGCACTGACCTATACATAGGAGAAACCAAACAACCACTACACAAACAGACGGCCCAACACAGAAGGCCAAACTCCTCAGGACAAGACTCAGCAGTCTATCTACACCTAAAGGAGAAGACACACTCCTTCCAGGACAGCAACGTACACATTTTGGACAGGGAAGATAGATGGTTTGAAAGAGAGGTGAAGGAAGCCGTCTATGTGAAACTGGAAAAACCATCCCTCGACAGAGGAGGAGGTCTGCGACACCACCTGTCTCCCACTTACAATGCCGTCCTTTCATCTCTACCCAGGACACTCAAGAAGCCTAGCCTCCAAGAACAACAGTCCGTCACTAACGGCTCCAACAACTCTCATGACCACTGAACAATGAAGTCGAGACTAACACCCCCAACCACCGTCGCTGCTAAACAAATCATTAGCTCCGATGGCGACGGGCCCTGCTGGACATCGGAGCACAGGAGAGCAACTCATATCTATGGCTCTGTTAGCGACGGGCGTTGGTAAACATCGGGACACAAAGAGCCATGGACATCTATAGCTCTGACAACGACTCCTAGAGGATAAATATCTGAGTGTCATCAGCAGCCAGTTAGACTAGCTTGGTCTAGTCAGAAAGGCACGAACTGAGGAAGCCTCTTGGATGAGAGGCGAAACGTCTTCACGGATATATACCAAGTCCAGTTGCACTTAATTCAACTCCTTTGGATAATACCAGTAGTGATAGGAGCCCTGGGACTTGTAAAAACCACAACAGTACCAGTAGTGATAGGAGCCCTGGGACTTGTAAAAACCACAACAGTACCAGCAGTGATAGGAGCCCTGGGACTTGTAAAAAAAGGATGGAGAAATACACCCAACGGATCTCGGGTAACATCGGAATACAAGAACTCCAGAAGATGGCACTACTTGGAACATCTCATATCCTAAGAAAGGCACTATCCATCAAACAGACTTCTACCTCATTCTAACCCGAGGCCCAAGGAATGGACCCGCCCGCTTATTATGTTACAAAGGGGTTAGGTGTATAAAGTATGCTTTGACACGCCGAGGATAACTCGCCCAGCTTTTTTAACAGGCCATGTGTGGGGGTTATTTTATTCTTTGTATTTGCTGCCATCTAGAGGCTGTGTTTATGAACTACTTTAGAGTTACATGATGCATGATACATACTGTAGTTACATGATGCGTTTACCAGGCGTCCTGACAGAGGTAGTCCAACAATGTTTGATTTGTGTATCAAATACATGAAACGCAACCTAAAATCTTAAAATCTGAGGACAATGTAGACATTCAGACAAACAATGTAGACACTCATCAGTGATGTGTGTGACGCACGAAACAAGCTTGTACTGAAATGCATTAAAGCTTTTTCCTACATCTATCATATATATATTTATGTATATATGTATACACACTACTCAAATATATGATATATTATAATATATTTATATATCATATATAATACATATATTAATGATAATATTATAATGATAAGTAATGATAATATATAACATATAATATATTATATATATATAATATATATATATATATATATAAAGTAATGATAATATATAACATATAATATATATATATATATATATATATATATATATATATATATATATATACACACACACTACTCAGACAAGATAAACTACACCAAATTCACCAACTACATATATTAATGTTAATATTATAATAATTAATAATAATATAACATATATATATATATATATATATATATATATATATATAATAATTATTTGACCCCTTGTTGATTTTGTAAGTTTGCCCACTGACAAAGAGTGCAACAGGCTATAATTTTAAGCATAGGTTCATTTTAACAGTGAGAGACAGAATATGACAAAAAAAGTGGAATAAGACGTTGTATGAATTTCAGGAATCTATTTGTATAGTTTTGGTCCAAAATAAATATTTGAACCCCTGGACGAACATTATGTTAATATTTAGTAGAAAAGCCATTATTGGCCAGCACAGATGTCAAACGGTTTTTATGGTTTCTGACAAGGTTTGTGTACATTTCGGCAGGGATGTTGGCCCACTCCTCCCTGCAGACAGCCTCCAAATCGTTCAGGTTTCGAGGCTGTCGCATGGCAACCCCAATTTTAAGCTCCCTCCAAAGATTTTCGATCGGATTCAGGTCTGGAGACTGGCTAGGCCATTCCAGAAGCTTGATGTGCTTCTTCTTCAGCCACTCGTTGGTTGCTTTGGCGGTGTGCTTTGGGTCGTTGTCGTGTTGGAACCCCCATCCACGACCCATCTTCAGCGCTCTCTCTGAGGGAAGGAGGTGTTGGTCCAGAATTCCACGGTACATGGCCCCGTCCATCCTCCCCTCAATGCGATGGAGTTGTCCTGTCCCCTTGGCTCAAAAGCACCTCCAAAGCATGATGTTGCCACCCCCATGCTTGACGGTGGGGATGGTGTTCTTTGGGTTGTACTCCGTGTTCTTCACCCTCCAAACACGGCGAGTTGAGTTGAGCCGGAAAAGTTCTATTGTGGTCTCATCCGACCACATCACCTTCTTCCAGGCCTCTTCTGAGTCGTCCAGGTGTTCATTGGCGAACTTCAGACGGGCCTGTACATGTGCCTTCTTCAGCAGTGGGACCTTGTGTGCGCTGCAGGATTTTAATCCATGACGGCGTCGTGTGTTACTAACCGTTTGCTTTGTAACTGTGGTCCCAGATGCCTTCAGGTCATTAACCAGTTCCCCCCTTGTGGTTCTGGGATGATTCCTCACCGTTCGCATGATCAGGGACACCCCAAGAGGCGAGGTCTTGCGTGGAGCCCCAGACCGAGGAGGAAGGTTGGCGGTGGTGTGGTGTTCCTTCCACTTCCTGATAACTGCACCGACAGTTATCAGGAAGATGCTTTCCAATTCTCTTGTAGCCCATCCCGGCCTTGTGCAGGTCTACACTCTTGTCCCTGGTGTCCTTAGACAGCTCTTTGGTCTTGCCCATGGTGGAGAAGTTGGAATCTGATTGATTGGGTGTGGACAGGTATCTTTTGTACAGGTAACGAGGTGATGCAGGTGTATTTTATGTGGGTAATTAGTTGGGATTGGGGGGCATCTTAAAGAAAATCTAACTGGTTTGTGGGAGCCAGAATACTTGCTGTTTGGTAGGGGATCAAATACTTATTTTTCAAAATCAGGTGGTTATTAATTTTTATAAATTCATATGATGTGATTTTCTGGAATTTTCCTTTCCACACACACACACACACACACACACACACCAATGTCATGTTTTGGCCAGTGGGAAGGAAAAGTGTGTTGTTATCCTACTTTTTGGAAAATTATTACATGTCTATACCGGCATAGTTGATGGATGTGAACACTTTCGGGATACATGCAGCAGTGAGGTATGAAGTACTAGAGAATACACATCAGAAATCCTTGGAAAACATGTATTTTGCCCGTAACAGAACAATGATAGTCAGAATCAATAAAGGCTGACTCAGATCTCATGTAAGCGGCATCACTGCCATGATATTGCGGCGTAGCCTGAGCTGTTTCTCAGCAAGAATCCATATGGAGACTCCAAAGCCACTCCACGCTGAGGTCGGGAAGCTGCCACCAGAGGAGGCTCCATCACTTTCCCTCCAACCTCACGAGCATCCGTCTCAGGGAGCGAATTCTTGCAAGTAGATTCTCTGGAACAGGACGACCTTCAAGCCTTTTCTGCTGGGCCGTAAATCTCATTTACACGGCGGTTGGTGTGGACCATCTTGGAACCATCCTACATAGAACCTGTTAGGACACAATGGACGGGCTGAATGGTTCGCTTATTATAAACTAAACATTAAAAAAACAAAAACAACGTCGGCTTAACATCACATTTGGCCATAACTCATTGACCTGAGTAAAACTAAAGCTGCTGCTGCTGCTTTCTTTTCTCTTCTTCTTCTTCTTCTTCTTCTTCTTCTTCTTCTTCTTCTTCTTCTTCTTCTTCTTCTTCTTCTTCTTCATCATCATCATTCAGCTTGTTCCCTGCTTCTCAGGGGTCGCCACAGCAGATTGTACAGTAACCCTGAGCTTGTGTCATGAAACCAGGGAGTGAAACTCATGTTGGGGAGTCTTCATGGGGCATGCCCACAACAGTGTTTTAGGTCTTCCCCCTAAAAGTGGCTGCTGGGATAGACTGCAGCATCCCCGCTACCCTGAGAGCAGGGTAAGCGGTCTGGATGATGGATGGATGGATGGTTTGTCCTGTAGCAGCTCCTCGAGGACTTGGTTCATTCTTCAGAGATTAAAGGATGCACGTTGAGAATGGACGCACCACCGGGGATTTTGGGCCCCATTAAAAGATATCGTCATTAACTTCCTGTTCTAATCACAGAAAGGTGAATCAGTTCATCTGGACACAACGCAGCATATGGAGAGAAACGTTTCATCAAGTCTCAACCGACTGCAGGCACCCCCACCCTTATAAACGCTAGTTAACTCTAGTTAAGGGTCACACCCATATTTGCATATGAAACCGACCGCTGGTTTCAGTCGTTACGCCACTGTGTTGTTTATAAGGGTGGCAAAAACCTTCAGTCAGTTGAGACTGAAGAGGTCACTTAGGGCCCTGTCACACCAGGTCAATGGGCGGTGGAGGTCTGTGACCCTAGTTTTCGCGGTGTGCCCCGCACCATCGGCACTAGTCAGACCCCTGTTGGCAGCTTTTCGGCCGATTCGATTCAGCATGTTGAATCACTCTGACTGGCTGTTCAGCTTAGCGACTCAGTGCTAAGCTAGTGATTCAGGGGCCTGTAGTCTTTGCAGTGTGTTCAAGTGCTATGTTTTGGCCCAGACGGTAGGCGACGGCAGGCGACACGACAGTCGGCCTTCATCACCGCTGGTCGGTTTGGTGTGTCTGGGCCCCAAGATGAGTGATGAAACGTTTCTCTCAGTAAACGTTGTGTCCAGACGAACTGACTTAACCCTCTGTGATTTCCTTACCGGGACTATTGAGCAGCATCAAGACGTGATGTTCTGACAGTGTCTGAGAGATGGCGTCAGTCAGCAGCTGTTGGGATCAGACTAACTCCTCCATATATCACCTCGGTGGGTGCACCTTGCAATGCATCTGCAGCGTTCCTGCCAGGCGTAGTCATGCGTGTTTACACTGGGGAGGGGAAGGAAAGTGTGGAGGAGGGTGGTGCGGAACAGCTGTGCTGAATTGGTCTGATTAACTCGGGGCAGATTAAATAGCATCCACAACCCAAACAAAGACACACCAGAGACTGTTGGAGCGCAGGACCACCAAAACCCAGAAGTGAGTAGTTCTCCCTCCCCCCAGCACCGACTCCTCAGATGTCCTGTTTCAGTAGTGTAACACGGGTGTTTTTAGCCGTGTCGTTTAATGAACCGGCTTGTGAGCCTTCACTAACATGTCTTTCTGCATGCTGCACAGGCCCAGTGGTGAGCAGGCCTTGCTGCAGGCAGGGCTGGGGGTATTAGGGGTATTAGGCACCAGTGCAAAAGTTTCTCTCACACTTTGAACAGACTACTAGTACTACTACTACCACTACTACAACAACAACAGCAACTACTACTACTACTACTTTCAGCCGCTCCCGTTAGGGGGCGCCACAGCGGATCATCCGTTTCCATCTCTTCCTGTCCTTTAGTATCTTCCTCTGTCACACCAGCCACCTGCATGTCCTCCCTCACCACATCCATAAACCTCCTCTTTGGCCTTCCTCTTCTCCTCTCCCCTGGCAGCTCCATATTCAGCATCCTTCTCCCAATATACCCAGCATCTCTCCTCCACACATGTCCAAACCATCTCCATCTTGTCTCTTTTGCTTTGTCTCCAAACCGTCCAACCTGAGCTGTCCCTCTAATATACTCGTTCCTAATCCTGTCCTCCTTCATCACTCCCAGTGAAAATCTTAGCATCTTCATCTCTGCCACCTCCAGCTCCTCCTCCTGTCTTGTCATCAGTGCCACTGTCTCCAAACCATATAACATAGCTGGTCTCACCACCATCTTGTAAACCTTCCCTTTACCTCTTGCTGGCACCCTTCTGTCACAAATCACTCCTGACACTCTCCTCCACCCACTCCACCCTGCCTGCACTCTCTTCTTCACCTCTCTTCTGCACTCCCCGTTACGTTGGACATTTGACCCCCAAGTATTTAAACTCATCCACCTTCATCACCTCCACTCCTTGCATCCTCACCATTCCGCTGTCCTCCCTCTCATTCACACATAGGTATTCCGTCTTGCTCCTACTGACTTTCATTCCTCTTCTCTCCGGCGCATACCTCCACCTCTCCAGGCTCTCCTCCACCTGCACCCTACTCTCACTACAGATCACAATGTCATCCGCGAACATCAACGTCCATGGAGACTCCTGCCTGAGCTCGTCCGTCAACCTGTCCATCACCATCGCAAATAAGGAAGGGCTCAGAGCCGATCCTTGATGTAATCCCACCTCCACCTTGACCCCATCGGTCACTCCAACCACACACCTCACCATTGTCACACCTCTCTCATACATATCCTGCACCACTCCTACATACTTCTCTGCAACTCCTGACTTCCTCATACAATACCACACCTCCTCTCTCGGCACCCTGTCGTATGCTTTCTCTAGATCTACAAAGACACAATGCAACTCCTTCTGACCTCCTCTATACTTCTCCATCAACATTCTCAAAGCAAACATCACATCTGTGGTGCTCTTTCCTGGCATGAAACCATACTGCTGCTCTCTGATCACCACCTCTCCTCCTCTTAACCTAGCTTCTATTACTCTTTCCCATATCTTCATGCTGTGGCTGATCCACTTTATACCTCTGTAGTTGCTGCTACAGTTCTGCACATCACCCTTGTTCTTGAAAGCTGGTACCAGTATGCTTCTTCTCCACTCCTCAGGCATCCTCTCGCTTTCCAAGATTTTGTTAAACAATCTAGTTAAAAACCCCTCTGCCATCTCTCCTAAACATCTCCATGCCTCCACAGGTACGCACACTCTGATAGTAATGAATTGCTGTCAAATTCTTCATGTACAAGTTCTAATTTATGCTGTTGCACCTAAAACAGACATTTGGTTGATATGAGCATAAGAGCGGCAGCTCAAGCCCCAGGGGCAACCATGGTGCACTTGCAAGATTTGAAGTCCCAACTGGAGACACCATTATTAGATGTCAGGTAACAAAACAAGTCAGGAGCGATCTGAAAGGCTGGGTCACCAAAAGAACCCTAAACCAGATTCTAACCCATATTTCTGCATTGGCATGTGCCCGTCTGTCTAGTGAACACACCAGGTCCTGGTGTAGAGCAATGACTTTAGTGAAAAACATCAATTTTTGCTCCAGTCTTTCAAAGGGCAAAACGATGTCAGTCTTTCTACAAGTTTGCCGAACCCTGAGCCTCAGTGTGGAACATTTGCACCTTTAGCTGTGAGAAAGTCTCAGTGGCTGCATGGCCTACTGTGTCAGAAGAGCTGACAATTCAAAAACTGCCCTGTCAGCTCCAAGACAGGCTCCAGTGGGTGGCAGTGGGTAACACTTGGGGGGGGGGGGCACAAAGCGAGAGAGCAAGAGAGACAGAGAGAGCGAGAGAGAGGAAGCGAGAGAGAGAGAGAGAGCAAGAGAAAGAAAGACAGGGAGACAGAGAGAGAGAGAGAGGGGGAGAGTGAGAAAGAGAGAGACAGAGAGAGAGAGTGAGAGAGAGAGAGAGAGCAAGAGAGAGAGAGAGAGAGAGAGAGAGAGAGAGAGAGAGAGAGCAAGAGAAAGAGAGAGAGCAAGAGAGAGAGAGAGAGCAAGAGAGACAGAGAGAGAGAGAGCAAGAGAGACAGCGAGAGAGAGAGCAAGAGAGACAGAGAGAGCGAGAGAGAGGAAGCGAGAGAGAGAGAGAGCAAGAGAAAGAGAGACAGGGAGACAGAGAGAGAGAGAGAGGGGGAGAGTGAGAAAGAGAGAGAGAGAGAGAGAGAGAGAGAGAGAGAGAGAGAGAGAGAGAGAGAGAGAGAGAGAGAGAGAGAGAGAGAGAGAGAGAGAGAGCAAGAGAGAGAGAGAGCAAGAGAAAGAGAGAGAGGGAGAGAGCAAGAGAAAGAGAGAGAGAGCAAGAGAAAGAGAGAGAGAGAGAGAGTGAGAGAGCAAGAGAGAGAGCGAGAGAGAGACAGTGAGAAAGACAGAGACAGAGACAGAGAGAGAGAAAGAGAGAGAGAGAGAGAGAGAGAGAGAGAGAGAGAGAGAGAGAGAGAGAGAGAGAGAGAGAGAGAGACAGACAGACAGACAGACAGACAGACAGACAGACAGACAGACAGTAAAGCAGAGAAAAGGAGGAGCTTTTTCAGGTCAATTATTCTCTGCATGAATGCTCACTGCAGGGTTTTAGTGCCTGCTGAGATGAAAAA
>NC_079224.1:4994601-5040804 GCF_029633865.1 Lampris incognitus | reverse complement strand
TCACTCACACACTCACATGCACACAGTCACAGGCAGAGAAGCCTGGGTAAACAACATGGCAGAAGGGCTACAGAGGAGCGTAGTGGAGGCGGGGAGAGCTGTGATGGGCAGAGAACGCTGGAGGAGACTTGTTGAGGCATCAGCTGTGCTCCTACGACCTCCACAGGTTACAGAACTGATGATGATGATGATGATGACGATGATGACACACAGTCACACACATACACACGCACACACACACACTGATTGCGTGTCTGACTGTGTGTGTGGTGAGCAGTTACAGTATAATAACCGCAGAGGCCTTCATAACCTGCTGGCTTTTCTAGCAACAGCTCATTATGACCTACTGATGGTGACTTTCTCCTACTGATCTTTCCTACTGATGGTGTCTTTCTCCTACTGATCGTTCCTACTGATGGTATCTTTCTCCTACTGATCTTTCCTACCGATGGTGTCTTGCTCCTACTGATCTTTCCTACTGACGGTATCTTTCTCCTACTGATCTTTCCTACCGATGGTGTCTTTCTCCTACTGATCTTTCCTACTGATGGTGTCTTTCTCCTACTGATCTTTCCTACTGATGGTGTCTTTATCCTACTGATCTTTCCTACTGATGGTGTCTTGCTCCTACTGATCTTTCCTACTGACGGTATCTTTCTCCTACTGATCTTTCCTACCGATGGTGTCTTGCTCCTACTGATCTTTCCTACTGACGGTATCTTTCTCCTACTGATCTTTCCTACTGATGGTATCTTTCTCCTACTGATCTTTCCTACCGATGGTGTCTTGCTCCTACTGATCTTTCCTACTGACGGTATCTTTCTCCTACTGATCTTTCCTACCGATGGTGTCTTTCTCCTACTGATCTTTCCTACTGATGGTGTCTTTCTCCTACTGATCTTTCCTACTGATGGTGTCTTTATCCTACTGATCTTTCCTACTGATGGTGTCTTGCTCCTACTGATCTTTCCTACTGACGGTATCTTTCTCCTACTGATCTTTCCTACCGATGGTGTCTTGCTCCTACTGATCTTTCCTACTGACGGTATCTTTCTCCTACTGATCTTTCCTACTGATGGTATCTTTCTCCTACTGATCTTTCCTACAGATGGTATCTTTCTCCTACTGATCTTTCCTACCGATGGTGTCTTTCTCCTACTGATCTTTCCTACTGATGGTGTCTTGCTCCTACTGATCTTTCCTACTGACGGTATCTTTCTCCTACTGATCTTTCCTACCGATGGTGTCTTGCTCCTACTGATCTTTCCTACTGACGGTATCTTTCTCCTACTGATCTTTCCTACTGATGGTATCTTTCTCCTACTGATCTTTCCTACCGATGGTGTCTTGCTCCTACTGATCTTTCCTACTGACGGTATCTTTCTCCTACTGATCTTTCCTACCGATGGTGTCTTTCTCCTACTGATCTTTCCTACTGATGGTGTCTTTCTCCTACTGATCTTTCCTACTGATGGTGTCTTTATCCTACTGATCTTTCCTACTGATGGTGTCTTGCTCCTACTGATCTTTCCTACTGACGGTATCTTTCTCCTACTGATCTTTCCTACCGATGGTGTCTTGCTCCTACTGATCTTTCCTACTGACGGTATCTTTCTCCTACTGATCTTTCCTACTGATGGTATCTTTCTCCTACTGATCTTTCCTACAGATGGTATCTTTCTCCTACTGATCTTTCCTACCGATGGTGTCTTTCTCCTACTGATCTTTCCTACTGATGGTGTCTTTATCCTACTGATCTTTCCTACTGACGGTATCTTTCTCCTACTGATCTTTCCTACCGATGGTGTCTTGCTCCTACTGATCTTTCCTACTGACGGTATCTTTCTCCTACTGATCTTTCCTACTGATGGTGTCTTTCTCCTACTGATCTTTCCTACTGATGGTGTCTTTCTGCTACTGATCTTTCCTACTGATGGTATCTTTCTCCTACTGATCTTTCCTACTGATGGTATCTTTCTCCTACTGATCTTTCCTACTGATGGTGTCTTGCTCCTACTGATCTTTCCTACTGACGGTATCTTTCTCCTACTGATCTTTCCTACCGATGGTGTCTTGCTCCTACTGATCTTTCCTACTGACGGTATCTTTCTCCTACTGATCTTTCCTACTGATGGTATCTTTCTCCTACTGATCTTTCCTACAGATGGTATCTTTCTCCTACTGATCTTTCCTACCGATGGTGTCTTTCTCCTACTGATCTTTCCTACTGATGGTGTCTTGCTCCTACTGATCTTTCCTACTGACGGTATCTTTCTCCTACTGATCTTTCCTACCGATGGTGTCTTGCTCCTACTGATCTTTCCTACTGACGGTATCTTTCTCCTACTGATCTTTCCTACTGATGGTATCTTTCTCCTACTGATCTTTCCTACCGATGGTGTCTTGCTCCTACTGATCTTTCCTACTGACGGTATCTTTCTCCTACTGATCTTTCCTACCGATGGTGTCTTTCTCCTACTGATCTTTCCTACTGATGGTGTCTTTCTCCTACTGATCTTTCCTACTGATGGTGTCTTTATCCTACTGATCTTTCCTACTGATGGTGTCTTGCTCCTACTGATCTTTCCTACTGACGGTATCTTTCTCCTACTGATCTTTCCTACCGATGGTGTCTTGCTCCTACTGATCTTTCCTACTGACGGTATCTTTCTCCTACTGATCTTTCCTACTGATGGTATCTTTCTCCTACTGATCTTTCCTACAGATGGTATCTTTCTCCTACTGATCTTTCCTACCGATGGTGTCTTTCTCCTACTGATCTTTCCTACTGATGGTGTCTTTATCCTACTGATCTTTCCTACTGACGGTATCTTTCTCCTACTGATCTTTCCTACCGATGGTGTCTTGCTCCTACTGATCTTTCCTACTGACGGTATCTTTCTCCTACTGATCTTTCCTACTGATGGTGTCTTTCTCCTACTGATCTTTCCTACTGATGGTGTCTTTCTGCTACTGATCTTTCCTACTGATGGTATCTTTCTCCTACTGATCTTTCCTACTGATGGTATCTTTCTCCTACTGATCTTTCCTACTGATGGTATCTTTCTCCTACTGATCTTTCCTACTGATGGTATCTTTCTCCTACTGATCTTTCCTACCGATGGTGTCTTTCTCCTACTGATCTTTCCTGCCGATGGTGTCTTTCTCCTACTGATCTTTCCTACTGATGATGTCTTTCTCCCGATGGTATCTTTCTCCTAATGATTTTTCCTACTGATGGTATCTTTCTCCTACTGATCTTTCCTACTGATGGTATCTTTCTCCTAATGATTTTTCCTACTGATGGTATCTTTCTCCTACTACTGGTAGTGTCGTTTCCTACTTATCTTTCCTACTGATGGTATCTTCCTCCTACTGATGGTATCTTCCCCCTACGGATGGTATCTTTCCTACTGATGGTAACTTTCTCCTACTGATCTTTCCTACTGATGGTAACTTTCTCCTACTGATGGTATAATTCCTACTGATGGTGTCGTTTTCCTACTCACCTTTCCTACTAATGGTGTCTTTCTCTTACTGATGGTATCTTTCCTACTGATGGTGTCGTTCTCCTACTCACCTTTCCTACTGATGGTATCTTCCTCCTACTGATGGTATCTTCCCCCTACTGATGGTAACTTTCTCCTACTGATCTTTCCAACTGATGGTATCTTTCTCCTACTGATTATATCTTTCCTACTGATGGTATCTTTCTCCTACAGATGGTATCTTTCCTCCTGATGATATCTTTCCTACTGATGGTATCTTTCTCCTACTTGTCAGTCCTACTGATGGTATCTTTCTCCTACTTGTCAGTCCTACTGATGGTATCGTCCTCCTACTGATGGTGTCTTTCCTGCTGATGGTATCTTTCTCCAACAGATGGTATCTTTCTCCTACTGATCTTTTCTACTGATGGTATCTTTCTCCTACTGATGATATCTTTCCTACTCTGATGGTATCTTTCCTACTGATGGTGTCTTTGTCCTACTGATGTTTCCTACTGATGGTATCTTTCTTCTACTGATCTTTCCTGCTGATGGTATCTTTCTCCCACTGATCTTTCCTGCTGATGGTATCTTTCTCCTAATGATCTTTTCCTACTGATGGTATCTTTGTCCTACTGATGGTATCTTTCTCCTAATGATCTTTCCTACTGATGGTATATTTCTCCCACTGATCTTTCCTACTGATGGTATCTTCCTCCTACTGATGGTATCTTTCTCCTTTGATAAGGATGCCAGAGATAGATACAAAAACCACGTGATGACAGCTACCAGACCAGTACTCCTCTGTAGTACAATGCTTATCTTTCTTTATTCCTCAGCACACATGCCTACATGATAGGAGAAGTTAGTAATGAAACAACCGCACTGAGGTAGGACAGTAAACACAAGTCAATACAGTGTGATTAGGAAGCCTGTTTTCCCAAGCATGGATCACAACCTGAAAGTAGGTCACAGTGGGACTGATATTGATCCCCAACACACACTCTCTCGCTTTCTCTTTCTGTGTGTCTCTCACATTGTGTTCATGTGCGGTTGTCATGTTAAAGTTGGATGTATCTGCCGTTATATTCTGGATATAAACCTTAAAGCAGAATTCAAGTGTTTTTGCACACCTGAAGCTCTTCGAGATGATGAAGATGTGGTGTTGGTCTCGGTCTCAGTCTGCTCTGACTGGACCAGGTGGAAACCATTTTCTAAGATGTGATGAATCCATGATAAAAGTGTATAGCCATGGGTTGTTGAGTTGTAGTTGTAGAACCTGAGCTGTAAGTGGCTGTTGACTGGTATATTCACTGGTTTACGAAAGGCACTTTGTGCAACTCACTACACAGGAACTCAACCACCTACCATGATATGTTAGCAGACATGTCACATCATCATCATCATCATCATCATCATCATCATCATCATGTCTTCAATGACATGGACCTATCAGTCAGGCTTTACCACGCCTTCATACTGAGCAGCTCTGTGAGAAGATAACCCTTAGAAAACCAGCATGGCTGCAGCCTACGTTAGCTTTATCACTCCTTCACACTCTTTTCTTCCTCTTGCTCTTCCTCATCCTTCTCCTTCCCTCTGTCGATCTGTCTGTCCGTCTATCTCTGTCTCTTTGTCTCTGTCTCCCTCTCTCAAAAAACGCGCGCAAACACACGCATACGCGCGCACAGGCACCCGAACGTGTCTTAGCTTGGTAAGTGTGCCAGTGGCACTTGGTTGCCATGGTTACCATAAAACCCTGTCACGACATTAATCTTTAGCTGTATCCCCTGGCGACATCAAACGCACAAAGAGGAACAGGCGCGCTGTATGAGCCGTCTCACACACACACACACACACACACACACACACACACACACACACACACACACACACACACACACACACACACACACACACACACACACGCACACACGCGCACACACAGGCATACAAGCTCAGGCAAAACCAGAACTGGGAGAAAGCTGCGCTGGTCTTGCTGTTTTTCCTCATGATAAAAATGGGTACACGTGCTATTTTCCATGCTCTGTCAAATGATAAACGGTCTACTGACTCACCACGTACCTGTTGTTAAAGCTGTGCTACGTCACAGACCGCCGGGTGGTTGAAACCCTGATACGCGTCGTTTACTCGTGGCTACAGTACACAGCAGTTTACACATGGGGACACGAGTCCAGTGAGTCAGCCTACTGTGATCACTGCTGCCAGCCCGCATTATCTGCTGCTGCATCACACGTTCTGTACGAGGCTGGTGAGAGAATACACTAACACACTCTCACACCCACACACACAGCCACACACACACACACACACACACACACACACACACACACACACACACACACACACACACACACACACACACACACACACACACACACACACACACACACACACTGCTGTGGCCTGCATACACACACACACACTCACTCAGACACACAACACACACACACACACACACACACACACACACACACACACACACACACACACACACACACACACACACACACACACACACACAGATTAGAGTTCTAGCAGAGTGAGAGTGATGTTATTGAGGTAGAGATAATCTTTACTTGGTAATTAGAGTTCTAGCACAGCGAGAGTGATGTTATTTAGATACAGATAATCTTTACTTGGTAATTAGAGTTCTAGCACAGTGAGAGTGATGTTATTGAGGTATAGAAAATCTTTACTTGGTAATTAGAGTTCTAGCACAGTGACAGTGATGTTATTGAGGTACAGATAATACATATATGGTAATTAGAGTTCTAGCACAGTGATGTTATTGAGGTACAGATAATCTTTACTTGGTAATTAGAGTTCTAGAACAGTGAGAGTGATGTTATTGAGGTACAGATAATATGTATATGGTAAATATAGTTCTAGCACAGTGAGACTGTTGTTATTGAGGTACAGATAATCTTTACTTGGTAATTACAGTTCTAGCACAGTGAGAGTGATTTTATTGAGGTACAGATAATATATATATGGTAATTAGAGTTCTAGCACAGTGATGTTATTGAGGTACAGATAATATTTACATGGTAATTAGATTTCTAGCACTGTGAGAGTGATGTTATTGAGGTACAGAAAATCTTTACTTTGTAATTAGAGTTCTAGCACAGTGAGAGTGATGTTATTGACGTACAGATAATACATATATGATAATTAGAGTTCTAGCACAGTGATGTTATTGAGATACAGATAATATTTACATGGTAATTAGAGTTCTAGCACAGTGATGTTATTGAGGTACAGATAATATTTACATGGTAATTAGAGTTCTAGCACAGTGAGAGTGATGTTATTGATGTACAGATAATCTTTACTTGGTAATTAGAATTCTAGCACAGTGAGAGAGATATTATTGAGGTGCAGATAATATATATATGGTAATTAGAGTTCTAGCACAGTGAGAGTGATGCTATTGATGTACAGATAATCTTTACTTGGTAATTAGAGTTGTAGCACAGTCAGAGAGAAGTTATTGGGGTACAGATAATCTTTACTGGGTAATTAGAGTTCTAGCACAGTGAGAGTGATGTTATTGAGGTACAGATAATCTTTACTTGGTAATTAGAGTTCTATCACAGTGGGAGTGATGTCATTGAGGTACAGATAATCTTTACTTGGTAATTCGAGTTCACAGACTTGTCCCGAAGCCACTCCTTCGTTGTCTTGGCTGTGTGCTTAGGGTCGTTGTCGTGTTGAAAGGTAAACCTCGCCCCAGTCTGAGGTCCTGAGCGCTCTGGAGCAGGTTTTCATCAAGGATCTCTCTGTACTTTGCTCCATTCATCTTTCCCTGGATCCTGACTAGTCTCCCAGTTCCTGCTGCTGAAGAACATCCCCACAGCATGATGCTGCCACCACCATGCTTCACTGTAGGGATGGTATTAGCAAGGTGATGAGAGGTGCCTGGTTTCCTCCAGACGTGACGTTTGGCATTCAGGCCAAAGAGTTCAATATTGGTTTCATCAGACCAGTGAATCTTGTTTGTCGTGGTCTGAGAGTCCTTTAGGTGCATTCTGGCAAACTCCAAGCGGACTGTCATGTGCCTTTTACTGAGCAGAGGCTTCCGTCTGGCCACTCTACCATAAAGGCCTGATTGGTGGAGTGCTGCAGAGATGGTTGTCCTTCTGGAAGGTTCTCCCATCTCCACAGAGGAACGCTGGAGCTCTGTCAGAGTGACCATCGGGTTCTTGGTCACCTCCCTGACCAAGGCCCTTCTCCCCCGATTGCTCAGTTTGGCTGGGCGGCCAGCTCTAGGAAGAGTCCTGGTGGATCCAAACTTCTTCCATTTACGAATGATGGAGACCACTGTGCTCTTCGGGTCCTTCAAAGCTGTAGACATTTTTTTGTACCCTTCTCCAGATCTGTGCCTCGATACAATCCTGTCTCGGAGGTCCACAGACAATTCCTTTGACTTCATGGCTTGGTTTCTGCTCTGAAATTCACTGTCAACAGTGGGACCTTATATAGGCAGGTATGTGCCTTTCCAAATCATGTCCGATCAATTGACTTTACTACAGGCGGACTCCAATCAAGATGTAGAAACATCTCAAGGATGATCAGTGGAAACAGGATGAACCTGAGCTCAATTTTGAGGGTCATAGCAAAGGGTGTGAATACTTATGTACATCCAATATTTCAGTTTTTTATTTTTAATAAATTTGCAAAAATTTCTACAAAACCTTTTTCACTTTGTCATTATGGGGTATTGTGTGTAGACTGATGAAAAAAAAGAAAAGGAATTTAATCCATTTTGGAATAAGGCTGTAACATAACAAAATGTGGGGAAAGTGAAGGGGTGTGAATACTTTCCCGATGCACTGTATATATGGTAATTAGAGTTCTAGCACAGTGATGTTATTGAGGTACAGATAATATTTATATGGTAATGGAGTTCTAGCACAGTGAGAGTGATGTTATTGAGATACAGATGATATATATATGGTAATTAGAGTTCTAGCACAGTGATGTTATTGAGGTACAGATAATATTTACATGGTAATTAGAGTTCTAGCACAGTGATGTTATTGAGGTACAGATAATATTAACATGGTAACTAGAGTTCTAGCACAGTGAGAGTGATGTTATTGAGGTACAGATAATCTTTACTTGGTAACTAGAGTTCTGGCACAGTGAGAGTGATGTTATTGAGATACAGATGATATATATATATATATATATATATATATATATATATATATATATATATATATATATATATATGGTAATTAGAGTTCTAGCACAGTGATGTTATTGAGGTACAGATACTATTTACATGGTAATTAGAGTTCTAGCACAGTGAGAGAGATGTTATTGAGGTACAGATAATCTTTACTTGGTAATTAGAGTTCTAGAACAGTGAGAGTGATGTTATTAAGGTACAGATAATCTTTATTTGGTAATTAGAGTTCTGGCACAGTGAGAGTGATGTTATTGAGGTAGAGATAATATTTACATGGTAATTAGAGTTCTAGCACATTGAGAGTGATGTTATTGAGATTCAGATATTCTTTACTTGGTAATTAGAGTTCTAGCACAGTGATGTTATTGAGGTACAGATAATATTTACATGGTAATTAGAGTTCTAGCACATTGAGAGTGATGTTATTGAGATTCAGATATTCTTTACTTGGTAATTAGAGTTGTAGCACAGTGAGAGTGAAGTTATGGAGGTATACAAATCTTTACTTGGTAATTAGAGTTCTAGCACAGTGAGAGTGGTGTTATTGAGGTACAGATAATATTTTCTTGGTAATTAGAGTTCTAGCACAGTGAGAGTGATGTTATTGAGGTACAGATAATATTTAAATGGTAATTAGAGTTCTAGCACAGCGAGAGTTATGTTATTGAGGTACAGATAAGCTTTACTTGGTAATTAGAGTTGTAGGACAGTGAAAGTGATGTTATTGAGGTACAGGTAGTATTTAAATCAAAATCAAAATCAAATCAAATCAATTTTATTTTCATAGCCCAATGTCACAAATTACAAATTTGCCTCAGTGGGCTTAACAGCAACACAACATCCTGTCCTTAGACCCTCTCATCGGATAAGGAAAAACTCCCTAAAAACCCCTTTAACAGGGAGAAAAAATAGGAAGAAACCTCAGGGAGAGCAACAGAGGAGGGATCTCTTTCCCAAGATGGACAGCGTGCAATTGATGTTGTGTTCATGCAATTTACATAATACAACATTGAAAGAGGATTACAGAATTATAATGGACATACAATTTATGAAGAACATGATGCACAGGATGCCAAGCAGTGTCCACATGCCAACGGAGCAGTCCAGGACCGAAGCCACGCGACCAGCATCATCATGTAATATAAGAAAAACTTATGTGACGAGTGGAAGGGCAGGCAGCATCCAAATGGCGGCCACCATCACCACGGAGACCTGGGAGGAGAACCGACTGCACATGCATGCAAGAGAGACTCACATGACACCATTCAAACACAGAAAAAGAGAAAGGAGAAGACATCATTCAGAGAGACAGAAAAGACATGTTAGAGAAGAGAACAGTTTGCAATAGTCATTAGCCATAATCCATTAAGTCATCAATTCGTCATAATCTATACTCTGTAATCTATACTCGATAATCTCGTCAGCAGAACAGTGGTTGGTAAATTCATTGAGACAGAAAACCAACCCACCATCCAGTACAGGTTGTGAAGCACTCAACTTAAAGGCAACTAATTGTAAACTAAGGCAAAAAGATGAGTTTTAAGTTTGGATTTAAAGGACTCAACAGACTCCGATTGTCTGATGGCAGCAGGCAGGTTATTCCTCAAAAATGGAGCCCGATAGGAACACACAGGAGCCCTGTATTTTGAGAACGAAGTGCTCGAGATGGCATGTAAGGTTTAAGGAGATCAGACCGGTAGGATGGGGCCAGCCCATTTAGGATTTTATAAGTCAGCAGAAGCACCTTGTAATCTGATCTAACATGGATAGGAAGCCAATGAAGGGAGGCAAGAATTGGTGTAATATGGTCAAATTTCCTAGTTTTAGTTAGGATTCTAGCAGCAGCATTCTGAACCATCTGAAGACTTTTAGTACTAGAATGTGGCAGACCTGAGAACAGAACATTACAGTAATCAAGTCTGGATGAAACAAATGCATGTATTAGAGTCTCTGCCTCAGCCATGGAGAGAAAAGACCGAATTTTAGCTATGTTACGTTAGTGAAAGAAGGCAGTCTTGGTGATTTCTTTAATGTGCTTATCAAAGGAAAGGCTGGGATCAAATGTTATAACGCCAAGATTTTTGGCTGCCACACATTGTGAAACCACAGAGTTGTCGATTGTTATTGTTACTTGGTCAAATTGGTGTCTGTGTCTAGCAGGGCCAATGACTAGCATCTCGGTTTTATCTGAATTTAAAAGCAGAAAGTTAAGTGACATCCAGTTTTTCACAGTAGCCAAGCAGGCCTCTAAGTTAGTGATTTGAGTATGATCATCAGCCCTTATAGGCACATACAACTGAGTATCATCAGCATAGCAATGGAAATTTATTCCGTAACTGCGTATAATTTGGCCAAGAAGTGTAATGTAAAGAGAGAAAAGTAGAGGGCCAAGTACTGAGCCCTGAGGCACACCATATTTAATGTCAGAAAATTTTGATATAATATTATTATAGTAGACACAATGTGTTCTTCCAGATAAGTAGGACTTAAGCCAAGAGAGAGCTAAGCCAGAGACACCAAAATTACAATTTAATCTATCCAAAAGTATACAGTGATCAATGGTGTCAAAGGCTGCACTGAGGTCCAGTAGTAGAAGCACAGAAGTGGAATCAGAGTCGATAGCCAGTAGAAGATCATTTACCACTCTGGTCAAAGCAGTTTCAGTGGAGTGACAGGGCCTGAAAGCCGACTGAAAAGGTTCATATAGATCGTTTTCTTTTATATGGGTCAAAAGTTGTTGATACACAACTCTCTCTAGTACTTTAGAGAAGAATGGAAGATTAGAGACTGGCCGATAGTTATTAACAGACCCTGGATCAAGGTGCGGTTTTTTAAGTAGAGGTTTAACCACAGCTGTCTTAAAACTGCTGGGAACAATGCCAGTAGTAAGTGATAAATTAACGATGTCTAGCATTGTAGGTCCAAGAAAAGGCCAGAGGTCTTTAAAAAGTTTTGCTAGTAAGGGATCAAGTAGGCAAGCAGTTGGTTTAGAAGCTGACACGAACTTAGTCAAAGTATCAAGTGAGATAGTCTCAAAAGCTATAATAACTGGAACTGTCAGTGACTCATTGTGTAGATATGACTTTAGTATGACAGGATCTGCAGGAGTAGATGGAGTTGAAGAATTAATTTTGTTTAAGATCTCATCAACCTTATTGCAGAAAAAATCTAGAAATTCATGGGCTGTGGATGGTGAGCAGCTAATAGACGACTGCTTTTTAGTAAGTTTAGATACAGTGTCAAAGAGAAATCTGGGGTTATGTTTATTAATATTTATTAAGTGAGAGAGATACGATGTTTTTGCAGTGGATAAAGCACACGTGTATTTCAGTAAACACTCGTGCCACTATAGGTAAAAAGCTTCCGATTTTGATTTTCGCCATTTACGTTCCAGTCTCCTGCAGGTCCGCTTAAGAGCACGTGTCTCATCATTAAACCAGGGTGTAGGCCTCTTTAGTCGCCTAGCTCTGGTAGTGAGAGGTGCAACTGAATCGAGGAGACTAGAGAGGGCCACATTTAAGTCACTAGTGAAATTTTCAACAGAGTCATTTACCACAGTGAAAGGAGCCAAGACTTCAGGCAGCTTCTGGCCAAATGCAGCTACAGTGGTGGGACCAATATGGCGAGTGGCAATTACATCTGTGCTGACATTAACTGGACAGGCCAATAATGCTTCAAATTTGATGAGAAAATGGTCGGACACAGCAGATGTGGTTGGTAAGACATTCAGATCAGAAACAGCTATCCCTTTAGATAAAACCAAATCAAGGGTGTTACCACTGCAATGAGTCGACTCTTGAACAAACTGAGTGAACCCAAAAGTAGCAAATAGTGCCAGAAAGGCTTTACTTAGAGGATCAGCAGCCTTTTTCAGATGAATATTGAAATCACCTAGAATTAGAATCTCATCAGAGTGAGTAACAAGGTTATTTACTTGGTAATTAGAGTTCTAGCACAATGAGAGGGATGTTATTGAGGTACAGTTAATCTTTACATGGTAAATTAGAGTTCTAGCACAGTGAGAGTGACGTTATTGAGAGAGATAATATTTATATGGTAATTAGAGTTCTAGCATAGTGATGTTATTGAGGTACAGATAATATTTACATGGTAAATTAGAGTTCTAGCACAGTGAGAGTGACGTTATTGAGGTACAGATAATATTTACAAGGTAATTAGAGTTCTAGCATAGTGATGTTATTGAGGTACAGATACTATTAACATGGTAAATTAGAGTTCTAGCACAGTGATGTTATTGATGTACATGTTACGGCTCGCCCACCCCGCGCCGGCAGCCAATCAGCTCGTCAGATTTGCTGGTCTCCCGGCGCCCGTTTTCAGTTCGTGCCGTAACCTCCTGGCAGGAGTGGCTACTCTTCCCTCCCGGTGCATTTCTCTCCGAGTTTATCTCAGCCCTTGGTTTACTGTTTTCTTTGTGAAGTTTCCCTGTGGAAGTATCCTGCCATGTTCCCAGTTTGGATTACCCGTGAGTTTTTTTCTTGGATTTCCTGTTTTCTTAGTCGCTCATTGCCCTCCTGTGTTGACCGTCGTATGAGCTAGTAATAAAGTACGCCAGTTTCGGCTAACCCCATCTCTGCCTGGTGTCGTGCGTTTGGGGTCTTCCGCAAACCCTAACAGTACAGATAATATATACATGGTAATTAGAGTTCTAGTACAGTGATGTTATTGAGGTACAGATAATATTTACATGGTAATTAGAGTTCCAGCACAGTGACGTTATTGAGGTACAGATAAGATTTACATGGTAAATTAGAGATCTAGCACAGTGATGTTATTGAGGTACAGATAATATTCATATAGTAATTAGAGTTCTAGCACAGTGAGAGTGATGCTATTGAGGTACAGATAATATTTACTTGGTAAGTAGAGTTCTAGCACAGTGATGTTATTGAGGTACAGAACATATTTACATGGTAATTAGAGTTCTAGCATAGTGAAAGTGATGTTATTGAGGTACAAATATTTACATGGTAAATCAGAGTTCTAGCACAGTGAGGGTGATGTCATTGTGGTACAGATAATATTTACATGGTAAATTAGAGTTCTAGCACAGTGAGGGTGATGTCATTGTGGTACAGATAATATTTACATGGTAAATTAGAGTTCTAGCACGGTGAGGGTGATGTTATTGAGGTACAGATAATCTTTACTTGGTAATTAGAGTTCTAGCACAGTGAGAGTGATGTTATTGAGGTACAGATAATATTTAAATGGTAAATTAGAGTTCTAGCACAGTGATGTTATTGAGGTACAGATTTCTGTCCTGTTGTTGGATTGGGTTCTCTGCTGCTTCCTGAGTGCTGCAGATCCACATGTTTTGGAGCTGCCAAGACCAGTTTCTGTGTGATGTACAAAGTGGAGGGGTTTACTGTATTGAAGAATTCTTTGCAATATGTGGAGGCATCTGTTAACGTGGTGGAGAGGCCGGACCCAATGTGCTGACACAGACAAGTCAAAAGACAGGAGTAAGATGAAAACCACAGCTTTTATTGCCAGGTTCGGGAGAAGGTAAGGAACTGGGATTCCTGCCAGCAGAGACCGCACAGCAACCCAGCTGGTGGTGGATGGAGCAGCAGAGGGGTTAGCTGGGGTGAAGCCAGGCAGAACAGGGCTAGCAAGGGAATCGAGGAGCAGACAGGGAACACGGAGTCTGGGATGACGCACATGGAAGGGGCCAGCACCAACGAGGAAGCGGGAAGACAAGCAGGGCTCCACAGAGACTGGAGATAGGGCTGCAGAGCAGGCAGGGCTGAAGAATCATGAAGACGAAGTTTAGATGGGGAAGCAGGTAGTAACAAGTAATACTTAATGCAAAAGGCTGGAAGCGTGGACTGAACTGAGCAGGCACTACCATCTGGCAAAGTGGATACAGCAACTGTGAACACCAGTAATAAAATGAAAGGTATTCAGATGAGCATATACAGCCATTCACAAAATAAATGAACAAACTCAGCTCATTTTTATTGTACTACTACTACTACCACTACCACAACAACAACTACTATTACCAAAACAACAACTACTACTACTACTACTACTACTTTTGGCGGTCCCCTTTAGGGGTCACCACAGCGGACCATCGTTTCCATCTCTTTCTGTCCTCTGCATCGTCCTCTGTCACACCAGCCACCTGCATGTCCTCCCTCACCACATCCATAAACCTCCTCTTTGGCCTTCCTCTTCTCCTCTTCCCTGGCAGCTCCATATTCAGCATCCTTCTCCCAATATACCCAGCATCTCTCCTCCACACATGTCCAAACCATCTCAATCTTGCCTCTCTTGCTTTGTCTCCAAACCGTCCAACCTGAGCTGTCCCTCTAATATACTCGTTCCTAATCCTGTCCTTCTTCATCACTCCCAATGAAAATCTTATCATCTTCATCTCTGCTACCTCCTGCTCCACCTCCTGTCTTTTCATCAGTGCCACTGTCTCCAAACCATATAACATAGCTGGTCTCACAACCATCTTGTAAACCTTCCCTTTAACTCTTGCTGGTACCCTTCTGTCACAAATCACTCCTGACACTCTTCTCCACCCACTCCACCCTGTCTGCACTCTCCTCTTCACCTCTCTTCTTCTCTCGCCCTTACTTTGGACAGTTGACCCCAAGTATTTAAACTCTAAACCCCTTCATCACCTCTACTCCTTGCATCCTGACCATTCCACTGTCCTCCCTCTCATTCATACATAGGTATTCCGTCTTGCTCCTGCTGACTTTCATTCCTCTTCTCTCCAGTGCATACCTCCACCTCTCCAGGCTCTCCTCACCCTGCACCCTACTCTCACTACAGATCACAATGTCATCCACAAACATCATAGTCCACGGTGACTCCTGCCTGATCTCGTCCATCAACCTGTCCATCACCATTTTATTGCACTAATAACACTAACTCATAACTTATAACATACAACACTAACAGTATACTGAGTTAGTAACACAGACATTTCGGTATAAATACATACAGGATAATCTACAAACTACAGCGCCAGTCGTATGATGTTCCCAATGCGCTACTCCATTAGACGACTTTGAGGTTAGCGTTACACGAGGTTAGCCTAGCTACCTTATTTGTCATCATGTAATTAGCGTTATTACTTCACAACACGGACATACCGTAATACAAATACTTTCCTGAGCACCTATACACTTTCACCTAACACACTCGTGAACAGGAACTGTAGATATGGAGGGACTCACCTGAAAAGGGGAGTGTTTGTATGAAAGACGCACGGACACAAACTTGCTTCAGGTCGAGTATGTAATGAGTGAGGGGAGGAAGCGAGGTGTCCCTTAACATAGCTCAACAGCTCTACTCTGCTCCTATGGGAGCCCTCTTGTAACTACAATTACTCTTAGCACTGCTGGTGCTTAGAGTGACATTGTAAACATAAAACATGAAAACACGGAAATTACTGTACTCAAACTGCTGCAACTAATGACACATTTTAAACATAAGATAAAATATAATGAAAATGTTCATGTATCAGCGTATGAAAAATAACACATTAGGCCATTCAGTGGAGAACATTGCTCTGCTACTGAACATAACAATGCTGGCAATACACATCTGTATACTTTCCCCTCAAAATTAGATGTTGTCCTCAACATCATTACCGCAGTATAGTCGGCTCTTAGCGTTGAACCGCCGCCGACATTCCTCCAGGGAGAAGTGGGCTTGGCCCAGCTGCAAGGGTTCAAGGTCAGGGAGTAGAGGCAATCAGTGGAGAGGAATAAGGTAAGGAGGCAGAATATTGTACAAAGGTGGAAAGCTTACCCGTCTTCTTTGCCTTTGCAAAGGCATGCAAGCAGCTTGGCCTGGCCATTAACATAAAAAAGACCCATATTCTCTGTCCAACCGAACAGGAATGTCTGCTCTGCCCCCATCCATCTCTGTAGACAACATCAGGCTCGAAAACGTGGAACAGTTCCCATATCTTGGCAGCCTTCTCTCCTCTAAAGCCAACATTGACGTTGAACTACACCATCATCTCAGTTGTGCCAACCGGGTCTTCTCAAGATTGAGTAAAAGTGTTTTTGAAAACCGCGACCTTCAGGCCAGAACAAAAACTCTGGTGTACAAAGCGGTAGTGCTGCTCACCCTACTGTAAGGGTCAGAAACCTGGACCACATGAAGGAGGCACCTGAAGGCACTCAGGCATACCAACAGCAATACCTCAGGAAGATTCTAAAGATCTTAAGAATTTGTTGTTTTGATCGTACCTTGATGGACTCAAGTGACGCTAGCTTTGTTTAATAGCCAGCCAGCTATTTGAAACTAGCATGAATGTGAAAGTGCTTTATCGAGAGGTGTCGTACTAGTGGGGAGCAACTCAACTAGTTTGCTGCCTCAGAAGTGCTAGCTAACGAGCCGTGCTAACATGATAGCCGCCCGACAGAGGGTACACAGTAGGTGTTGGTGGGAAACCAAACAGCTGGAGCTGAGAAAATGCCCGAGCCAAGCCGCTAACGGATGCCTTAACAAGGAGATCACGTTTTTGACACATAACACGAAAAGGAGCCGCTGGTGGATTTGTCGGTTGTTTCATCGTCACATCCCTGAAACTTCGGCTGATGTGCTTGAATCACCCTAAGCAAGTGACAAGGACACTCTGGATGAACAAGGCCCCAGCAGATCTCTTCAGTGTTCAAAATCCATCCAACTCAACTTCAACAGCAGGCAAACATGTCCCGTAGCAATAACTAATCACTAATGATGAGGACTATGTCTCTATGGAAACCATGAGAGATATGATGGAGCAGCAGAAGTTATTCTATGTGGAAATGCTTAACAGACAAGAGGCAAACTTCTTGTCCTTCACCAAGATGATCCTGGAATATGCGACTACCAGAATTGATGGAATCATTAAAGAGGATCACAGGGCCAAATTCAGCCTTCAATTCTCTCAAGCCCAAATTGATGACTTTCTTGATGGAGAAGAAAGTTGGTTCGTTTGAATCACAACTGCAGTTTCTGTCCTTTCAGTGTATGATCTCTGAAAGCAAAGACATCATCTCCAAAATTGATTATTTAGAAAATCAGAGTTGACGAAACAGTGTAATTATTGATGGTCTGATACAGGACAATGTCTGTGAGTCTTGGTCAGATACTGAACAGAAGGTTAGAGAGTTTTTGAACAGCAAACTGAAAATTGATCCAAAGTCTATTGAAATTGAAAGAGCTGCCCTGGAAATGTGAAACAGAACTCTGGAAATGCAAGCCCAATTGTAATGAAATTCCTGAGGCACAAAGACAAAGAACTCATTCTTGCCAAGGCGAGAGCTCACCTCAAGAACACTACAATTCATGTAAATGAGGACTTCTCTGAATTGCTAAGGAAGAAGAGAGCAAACCTCATTCCAGCAATAAAACAAGCCAGGGAACGAAGACATTATGCTGTCATTATCTACGACAGACTGGTAGTTAAACCACGAAAGCTTCAGCAGATGACAGCAACCACACAGCATGAGCGAATCTGTGCCAGCAGGACCCCAAAACATATGCTGATTACCTTTTAACATGTTTTTCTCTCTCTACCAAAATACCATGACATCATCTTCACCCAAGCAATCTGACACCTTGTACCCAAAATTTCCTACATAAGTCTCTTGCTTATCCAAAGTGGTTTGGATAATGGATGGATGGAGTCTCTTGCTTACTGCATGCAGACACTGACCTATATGATCAAGCAATTGATCATATAGGTCATATACATATATATATATATATATATATATATATATATATATATATATATATATATATATATATATATACTTCCCCAATACTGGCCAATAATCAGATAGTGAATTTCAGGATTCCTCAACATGGAACATTTTATATAATAATGACCACAAACTGTTTTGCTCAACTGAAACAAGATTCTTTCGGAATATCTGATTACTACCGTGAGAATGAATTTAAATCCTCTGTTGACCTCCAAAAAATGAAGAGTGAATTTCCCCTTCTTCATATTAATGTTCGCAGCCTGCCAAAAAAACAAACTATGATACTTTATCCCTTTGTTTGGCCAACCTCGACTTCTCTTTTAATGTAATAGGGCTAACTGAAACCTGGTTGACTAAAGACAATGCTGGATGTGTATGAATTTAACAACTATAAGCATATACACTACCGTTCAAAAGTTTGGGATCACCCAAACAATTTTGTGTTTTCCATGAAAAGTCACACTTATTCACCACCATATGTTGTGAAATGAATAGAAAATAGAGTCAAGACATTGACAAGGTTAGAAATAATGATTTGTATTTGAAATAAGATTTTTTTTACATCAAACTTTGCTTTCGTCAAAGAATCCTCCATTTGCAGCAATTACAGCATTGCAGACCTTTGGCATTCTAGCTGTTAATTTGTTGAGGTAATCTGGAGAAATTGCACCCCACGCTTCCAGAAGCAGCTCCCACAAGTTGGATTGGTTGGATGGGCACTTCTTTGAGCAGATTGAGTTTCTGGAGCATCACATTTGTGGGGTCAATTAAACGCTCAAAATGGCCAGAAAAAGAGAACTTTCATCTGAAACTCGACAGTCTATTCTTGTTCTTAGAAATGAAGGCTATTCCATGCGAGAAATTGCTAAGAAATTGAAGATTTCCTACACCGGTGTGTACTACTCCCTTCAGAGGACAGCACAAACAGGCTCTAACCAGAGTAGAAAAAGAAGTGGGAGGCCGCGTTGCACAACTGAGCAAGAAGATAAGTACATTAGAGTCTCTAGTTTGAGAAACAGACGCCTCACAGGTCCCCAACTGGCATCTTCATTAAATAGTACCTGTTAGAGCCTGTTTGTGCTGTCCTCTGAAGGGAGTAGTACACACTGGTGTAGGAAATCTTCAATTTCTTAGCAATTTCTCGCATGGAATAGCCTTCATTTCTAAGAACAAGAATAGACTATCGAGTTTCAGATGAAAGTTCTCTTTTTCTGGCCATTTTGAGCGTTTAATTGACCCCACAAATGTGATGCTCCAGAAACTCAATCTGCTCAAAGAAGTGCCCATCCAACCAATCCAACTTGTGGGAGCTGCTTCTGGAAGCGTGGGGTGCAATTTCTCCAGATTACCTCAACAAATTAACAGCTAGAATGCCAAAGGTCTGCAATGCTGTAATTGCTGCAAATGGAGGATTCTTTGACGAAAGCAAAGTTTGATGTAAAAAAAATCTTATTTCAAATACAAATCATTATTTCTAACCTTGTCAATGTCTTGACTCTATTTTCTATTCATTTCACAACATATGGTGGTGAATAAGTGTGACTTTTCATGGAAAACACGAAATTGTTTGGGTGATCCCAAACTTTTGAACGGTAGTGTATGTAGATGCAGAGAAGACTAAATGGGCGGGAAAGAAAGAAAGATATGATATTGAAAAGTATTTTACCCTTTCTGCTGAGGCTGTGATTGTTGAAACCCGCCAGACCATTACTGCATGTGTCTATAGACCACCTCGCTCTAGTTTGTCTGTATTCAATACTACTACTACTACTTTTTTATTAATCCCCACGGGGCAATTCTTCCTCTGCATTTAGCCCATCCTAGCTGTGTAGCTAGGAGCAGTGGGCAGCCGCCGCTGGTGCAGCACCCGGGGACCAGCTCCAGTTCTTTCCCCATTGGTTTGGCCAGGAGCACAGACAGGAGTACAGACAGGAGACAGAAGAGAAAGGAGACCCTAACATGCATGTCTTTTTGATGGTGGGGGAAATCGAAGCACCCGGAGGAAACTCACCGCAGACATGGCTACTGACCTAGCAAATGTTCTTGATATTATTTCTTAAAAAGGAAAAAACTGCTATTTAATTGGTGATTTGAATATCAATATTGTAAACTATGAGACTAATAATTTGATTAAGGAGTTTATTGACACGATGTTCTCTCATCATGTTCATCCGATGATTACAGTACCAGCCAGAGTGACAAAGACCTCTGCCACCCTGACAGACAATATATTTACCAATGTGTTGGGTAAGAACATGACATCAGGAGTTTTGTGTATGAATATTGCTGAATGTTGCCTGATCTTTTTAATAATATTCAAGGAAGATGATAAGCCTACATTTACACCATATCCCAGATATAAGAGAACTGTCAATGAAGCACATACGGAGAAGTTCGGATTAATGGTCAGCAAATATCCACGGACAGACATCCTTCAGTCTGTAGATCCACAAAAGGCTTTTACTTTGTTTTCAGAATGTATCTCCAGCCCTATGAGCTGTGCTTTCCCCTTGTACTGGTGTCTCCCAAGCCTCCTCTTGAATTGACCAAACCGTGGACAACTTCCACCATCATGAATTCCTTCAATACTAAACATAAACTGTACAAAAAAAATCTTTTCAGTCCCTCTCCAGTTAATCTTGCCCAATTCAAAAACTATAGAAGTAAATTAAACCACAATCAGAGGCGCTAGAAAGCACTACTACAATATATAATGATGTAAACATAAAAAATTCTTTGTAGAACAATTTATTAATTGTATCCTCAACAAAAAGATAAATAGAAGCAGTCGCCTAATGAATTTAAGGTTGATGGGGTCTTATCTCTGATCCACAATTAATTGCCAACAATTTTAGTAGCTTTTTCTCAGAAGGTGGTCCAACTTTGGCGTCCAAGATTCCTCCTAGCAACCACAGTAATTCAGTTTATGAATTCTCCATCCATCCATCCATCCATCCATCCATCCATCCATCCATCCATCCATCCATCCATCCATCCATCCATCCATTATCTTAACCGCTTATCCTGCTCTCAGGGTCACAGGGATGCTGGAGCCTATCCCAGCAGTCACTGGGCGGCAGGCGGGGAGACACCCTGGACAGGCTGCCAGACCATCACAGGGCCCCCACACACACACACACACACACCCATTCATACCTAGGGACAATGTAGTACGGCCGATCCACCTGACCTACATGTATTTGGACTGTGGGAGGAAACCGGAGCACCTGGAGGAAACCCACACAGACATGGCGAGAACATGCAAACTCCACACAGAGGATGACCCGGGATGACCCACCAAGGTTGGATTACCCCAGGGCTCGAACCCAGGCCCTTCTTGCTGTGAGGCGACCGCATTAACCACTGCACCACTGTGCCGCCTATGAATTCTCCAATCGATGATCATTTTCATTTCTTAACGGTTACAGAAAATGAGGCTAGGGAGACCTTATTCAATCTGAAAGGTTCTTCTCCAGATTATAATAACACTGACCGAAAACTACTGATAACAATAATAATAATAATACCAGATAGGCCTGGTCACCATCAAAAAGATATGCATAATAATAATAATTATTACTATTATAATACCGCGGTCTTCAGTGAGGAACCAGGCTGAAAAGTGTGCTTCTGGAACAAACCATACCCAAAATGCACCTGAAGACCACCACACCGAGGACATCCCTCAAAGAGGCCAAGCCAAGCCAAGCCAGTCATCACGGGCACAAGTTAGTATTGGTCTCAGCTTATCTTCTTTTCCTGGCCACGCCACAGAAGCGACCTTAACCTATTTCTTTACACCCATGGCGGGAAATAGCATGCTGTCTAATACAACTTCTCTCATAACGTCCCCATTACCTTCCACCACATCCCCGCTATCTGGAACAGATATGCCCGTTTTTAACATGTTCAATATCCCACAACATAACCAAAACATTAACACTTCAGTTGCATCGTGGGTAATATGCAAATGAACCCCCTGACTTCGAGCAGGAGCACTCCAGTATTAACACAGGCAAACTTCATGAGTACATACGGGTACTGTATGATGAGCGATGATAACAGCCAATGAAATGCGCTGAGATACACACGTGGTCTGTGCGTATATAACAGTGCATCTGTCAATTAAGTTTCTCTTTCTACGTTTGATCCCGCTGAGAACAGAACTGACGCCCCACTGTGTATTTATTCCTCCGTAAAGTTAGCTATTGTGTTTAGAAATCACGTCAGGGCACAGTGCTGTCGCTTGACACAACCTCTGCGTTGCATTCTTTATTTAGACTGACCCAGCGTCGCAGGCAGACCCGATCAAACAACCCAGAGCCCGCAGGCGTCTCCAATCGATCCCAGCACAATGGAACAGCGCCAAATCAAATGCAGCACTGTCAATGTGTGCAGACATCACATCCCCCCCCCCCCCCCGGCAGGATTTAATAATAACAGAACTACTGGGCATCACACATCAATCAAGGCACAATAGAACAATGCCAACATCAACCAAATGCAGCACTGGTAATCCAGTGTGCAGACATAACACCCCCCCCCCCGGCAGGATTTCAAACATGAAAGGTTGACACAAAGTCCTCTAGGTGGCCAGGGCGTAAACGTGTGCGAACAGGTCGCAAGGCGGCCTGAGGCTGGTCAGGCCGAGGTGGGGAGGGAGAAGGCAGGGGAAGCTGAGGCCCAGGAATGTCTGGGGCCCGTGTAGGAGCTGCATGAAGCCCTGGGGCGTCTCGCCATGCTGAGGGAATGGCTAAGGTTGTGTCTCCAGCTGTGTGTGGCGGAGCTGACACCTTCCGCAGACGACTGGAATGCCACCGAGTGCCATTGCTGAGGAGGTAATTGGCTGGGCCCAGCTGACGGGTGACTTGGAGAGGAGAGGACCAGTATGAAGCCATTTTATTGTCCCTGTGGGGCCTGCGGACCCTGACCCAGTCTGACACAATGATGTCTGGCACCCTGGTTCGTTTTGACTGGTCAAACCGTTGCTTCATCCGCGTCTGCTGATAAGTGACTGAGGCTTTGACCCCGGAGGGAGGTGCCTGGGTTGTGGAGGGGCGGAGCTTGTCAAGGGGCATGTACAGTTCCCGGTCCAGCATGAGAGAGGCTGGGGAGACGCCTGTGGTCAAGTGCTGTGTGGCTCGATAGTGCAGCAGAGTGTGATGGATGGCCTGCGTGAAAGAGCACCCTTGGGCCATGTGTGCTCTGAGGCCGTTCTTCAGTGACTGGTGAAAACGCTCAACGCCGCCATTGGCCTGGGGGTGGTAGTACGCAGTGCGTATATGATGGATGCCCTTGTTTTCGAGATAAGCAGTGAACTCAGCAAATACCAGTTGAGGACCGTTGTCAGTGGTGATGGTCTTTGGGAGGCCCCAGCGAGAGAAGAGAGAGTCCAGGAAGTCGATGATGACCTGTGAGGTCACAGTGCTGGAAGTGGTGAATTCAGGCCATTTTGAGTGTAGATCGTAGGCAACCACCATGAAGTGTTGGTGGTGGGGAACTCCATGGATCTCACCACAGATGCCCAACTGCAGGTGCTCCCAGGGCTGAGAGGGCCAGGTGAGAGGTTGCCTCAATATCTCTGTCTATCCCCGGCCACCACACCAGGTCTCAGCAGTGCTGTTTCAGTTTCACAATGCCCAGGTGGCCTTCATGCGCCGTATTCAAAACACGTGCACGGAGAGCGCCTGGGACCACTGTGCAAAACCGACGTGCCACGCAGGTGTCGTTCCAGCAGGAGAGCTCCTGTCTGACTCGGGAGAACGCAGCCAGCTCCTCTGGGACCTTGTGAGGCCAGCCGTTCTGGATGTAGGTGCGGAGCTGGGAGAGGACAGGGTCCTGTTCGGAGGCTGCCCTCTGCTCCTGCAGAGAGACAGTTGCCTGGAGGGGTGTGTGTAGCATTTGGACAATGTCCTTTTCCACACAGTCAGTGTCCGTCTGTGGAGCTGGGGTGGAGACAGAGCGAGAGAGCAGGTCGGCGACAACATTGTCTCTGCCTGGGGTGAACTGCAGGCTGAAGTTGTACTGGCGGAGGCGGTCAGACCAGTGGTGCAGCCTCAGGGGTTTGTGGCCTGTCCCAGATGTGGACAGTAGCGCTGTCAGGGCCTGGTGATCTGTCCTGAGGGTGAAGGAACGGCCATAGAGGTAGAGGTGCCACCTTTCACAAGCCCCGATGCAGGCTAATGCCTCACGCTCACCTACGGAGTACCGCTGCTCAGTTAGGTTGAGGGCATGGGAGGCGAAGGCTTCTCCACACCGTTCTGGGTTTGAGACAGCACAGCCCCTATCGCTGTGGCTGATGCGTCACAGGTCACAAAGGTGGAGCTGGAGATGTTGAAGTGAGCCAACACTGGTAGTGAAGTCAGTTGATTCTTGAGATCACGCACAGCGTCACTGCATGCCTTTGACCACACCCATGGCTCGTCCTTATGCAGCAGCTGGTGCAGGGGGGCTGTGGTCGCAGAGTACTGGGGATGAAACCTCAGGTAGTAACTTGTCATACCCAGGAAGGAGGCGACCTGGGCGGCCGAGCTGGGCTCAGGGATGGCCTGAATGGCATCCACGTTAGATTGTAGTGGAGTTACATCGCTCGCTGACAGCCGGAACCCCACGAACTCCATATCTGGCACAGAGAGGACACATTTCTAAGCATTGAGAGTTATCTTGTGCTTGGACAGGGCTGCGAAGACCATGTTGAGGCGCTTGTCGTGGATTTCACTGGTGGGCCCGTGTACCACTATATCGTCCAGATAAATGGCCACGCCCGGTATGCCAGCCAGCACGGAGACCATGATTTTCTGGAAGCAGCTAGGGGCGGAGCTGAGACCGAAAGGCATCCTGGTGTAGCGAAACACTCCTGCATGTGTCACAAAGGCTCTGAGGTTTCGGCTGCTGGGGCGGAGGGGCACCTGTAAGTACCCCTGTCTGAGGTCGAGCTTGGAGAACACCTTAGAGCCATAGAACTGAGCACTGAGTTTTTCTAAGGTGGGCAGTGGATACTTATCAGGGACCACTGCCTCATTTATGGCACATACATCGACGCAGACACGCAGGCCCCCCGACTTCTTCTTAGCCACCACGAGGTTTGAGTCCCAGGTTGACGCATCCACCAGTTCAATGATGCCAGCTTCCAGCAGTTGTTGCAGCTCGGCGGAGACCCCATCACGGAGAGCCAGTGGGATGCGGCACAGTGGTTGGATGACAGGTTTCACAGCAGGGTTGAGGAGAGGTTGATGGGCGTAGGCGGAGAGGCAGCCCAGCCCCATAAACAGCGATGGCCACTTCTGCTGCTAAGGCGTGGCAACAGTCAGGATTGCTGCCCCCCTTGTGTCTAAGAGGGAGAACCCCTGAGCGGAGAACAGGTCCAGGCCCATCAGGTTGGCCCCACGGCGTGCCACATGAAAAACTGCATTGGGCACCAGCTTGGTTCCATAGCGGACAGTCACTTGGAGAGAGCCAACCAGATCGATTTTGGAGTCACCATACCCACAGAGGACAGCTGAGGGTGCGGACAGTGGCAGTGAACTGAAAAATTGACTGTAAGTATCAACATTCAGGAGAGACACACCTGCACCGGTGTCCAACAGCAGGGGGATGCACACATCATTAATGTTGACTGTGCATGATTTGAACGACACTGGCCCAGAGCTCACCTTGTGAATGACGGCGGTTGAAGACTGGGGGGTGTGGCCCTCTGACCCAGCCGGGGAAGATCGACAGACGTTGGCAAAGTGATTGTGCTTACCGCAGCTACGGCATGTCTGGCCACGGGCAGGGCAGTTCTGAACCCTTGAAACATGAGACCGAGACCCACAGTTACCACAGGACTGTTGAGGGCGGGGCCGAGAACGCCGTCGTTGCAGTTGCAAGACGTCCCCAGTGGAGTCGGCGCCCGCCTCGCTCTGGTTGGGTTGCGTCCCGAGGGGCAGCCGTGAGTAGAGGGAGGAGTCGTTGGCAGCTTGACTGGAGGTGGCCACTTGCTGTGTATTTAGCATAGCAGCACACTCAGCTGCTCCCTCAACCTGTAGTGCGATGGTAATTGCTCTGGACAGCAGCAGATCGTCTTTTTCCAGCAGCAGAGTCTCACGCACCTTTGAGTTGTTGGTGTGTTCGATTAGCTGGTCGCGAACCATCTCGTCCTGAAGCGCGCCAAACTTGCATGAGCTAGCTAGCCCTCGCAAATTAGCTACGTACTGCCGCACAGACTCACCAGGCAGTTGGTGTCGCTGACGGAATATAAATCGCCGAAGGAGGGCGCTCTGTGGAGCAGCGAAATGGGTGCTCATAAGTCCCACAGCTTCGTCAAAGCTTGTGACGTTCCCCAGAGTCCCGAGCACACGATGACCCTCTGCTCCCAAGCAGTGTAGCAACAGAGCCGTCTTCCTAGCCTGGCTCACGTCGTCGAGCCCTGAGGCGATGATGTAATTTCCAAAACTATGTAGCCAGCGAGTCCATGGTACCGGAGGCTCGCCAGGTAACGCCAGGAAGGGGGCAGGTGGTGGGAGAGAGATATCAGCCATCCTCGTCGCCAATATTGTATTTAGAAATCACGTCAGGACACAGCGCTGTCGCTCGACACAACCTCTACGTTGCATTCTTTATTTAGACTGACACAGCATCAAAGGCAGACCCGATCAAACAACCCAGAGCCCGCAGGCATCACCAATCGATCCCAGCACAATAGAACAGCACCAAATCAAATGCAGCGCTGTCGATGTGTGCAGACATAACAGTACCTTCGAAGACATTTCTCTCGGCCTCTGTTTCTTCACTTAGGTGTCCTCAGAGTTTATCAAGTGGACCATCTCCAGACTGGTTCATTTGTTCATAGCCCAACCTCCTTTTTCATGACATATTTGCATATCAATGTTATACTTAATCCACGTGTAGTTCTGCTCTCCTTAGACCCCTCACCCACCCCTATCCCCATACTTCCCAATCTCAGTTTAGAATATTGTAGCGAATTCGGGGGCCAGCTCCAAGTTGTCCACCACCAGCAACTTTCAGGAGTTGGCCGCGGAGGCTGACGGGATTTTTCTCGCCAGCCGACAGCAGTGTGCGGCCGTTCTGCTGCCTGCCCACGGTCTTCCACCACTGCCGGTTGAGGCTGCGGGCGTCGCCGCGGCAGCAGTTTCTCGTCGGCAGCAGGACTCAGGGAGACTGTGCTTCTACTATGCTAAGTTTGGATCCAAAGCCAAGCAGTACCGTGCACCACGCACTTTCAGCAGGGCGGGCAAAGCCAGGGCCGGCGCTCAGTTGTAGCCCTGAGCGTTGGCCAGGAAGGCAGGCTGCTGTTTATTCAGGACACCATCTCCGGCCGGCGGTTGCTATTTGATTCGGGCGTGCAGCGGAGGATCCTGCCTGCGACACCAGTGGACGCGATGGCCGGCAGATTCGGCCCCCCTATGGATGCTGCTAACGGCACCCCCTTACGCACCTATAGCACGAGGTATGTGGAGGTGGTTTTTTGAGGTTGGCGGTTCGGCTGGGACTTTGTAATGGCGAAGGTGTCCATTGCCCTCCTGGGTGCAGATTTCCTGCGTGCTTATGGGCTGTTGGTAGAGGTTAAAAACCGCTGCTTGGCTGACGCCGTCTGTTTCTGCTCCTACCCATGTACGCAGGGGGAGGCAGGTTCCATCGGCTTGTCCAATATGATTGCCACCGCGGATGAATTTCAGTGTCTGCTCGCTGATTTTCCGGACCTCACCACGCCCATCTTCTCATCAGCAGTCACCAAGCACGGAGTGGAACACTACATCACCACCACGGGCCCCCCAGTCTACGCCCGTGCACGGCGCCTCGACCCAGCCAAACTCGCCATCATCAAGGAGGAGTTTGCCAACATGGAGCGCCTTGGCATCATGTACCGCTCCGACAGTCCATGGGCCTCCCCCCTGCATATGGTTGCTCTAGGTTAACGGCGTCTGGTGCCCGTGTGGTGATTACTGCCGCCTCAACAACGCCACGACGCCGTCCCGCACATCCAGGACTTCTCCGTGCACTTGGCTGGGGCAATCATCTTCTCCAAGGTGGACCTCCTGCGCAGATACCACCAGGTGCTGGTCCGCCCGTAGGATGTGCCGAAGACGGCAGTAATCACGCCGTTCGGCCTGTTTGAGTTCCTGAGGATGCTGTTTGGGCTCAAGGGGGCTGCACAGACCTTTCAACGGCTCATGTACTCTGTGCTGCGAGATATGCCATTCCTGTTTTATTTACTTGGATGACATTCTCGTGGCCAGTACGTCCACAGTGGAGCATCTGGTCCACCGCATGGGCTCATCGTCAACCCGGCAAAGTGCCAGTTGGGCCTGCCAACCATTGATTTCCTCGGGGACCGGGTTACAAAGGACGGAGCAATCCCCCTCGCCGACAAGGTGGATGCCGTCGCCAGGTTCCCACGCCCGAACACGGTGAAGTCCCTGCAGGACTTCCTGGGCATGGTGAACTTTTACAACTGGCGGCTCATCTTATGTGCCCCCTGTGTAAGGCTCTGAAGGATAAGGACCCCAAGGGCCCAGTGGACGGGTCCGAAGAGAGAAAACGGGCGTTTGAGGATGCTAAGGCGACGCCGCCTTGTTGGCGCACCCATCACCAACTGCCCCAGTACCACTCACCACGGATGCCTGAGGTTATGCCGTTGGGGCAGTGTATGAGCAGTGGGTGGGTGGAGCCTGGCAGCCGCTTGCTTTTTTCAGCCGTCAGCTGTGCAGCAGTGAGAGGAAATACAGTACCTTCGACCAGGAGCTTCTTGGCCTGTTTCTAGCCATCCGCCGCTTCCGGTTCTTGCTGGAAGGCAGCCAGTTCTCTGTGTTTGTGGACCACAAGCTGCTGACATTCGCCATGGCCAAAGCTACCGAGCCATGGTCTGGGTGCCAGCAGCGCCAGCTCTCTTATATCTCAGAGTTCACCATTGACATCCGGCACCTCGCCGGCAAGGACAGCTTCATCGCCGACTGCCTCTCCTGGGCGATGTTGGGGGCCGTCCACTTGGGACTCGACTACGCAGCCATGGCTGCAGACCAGGCTGCTGACACAGAAGTGCAGGCCTACCGGACTGCTGACACCGGGCTGCAGTTGAAGGATGTGGTGTTCGACGATGCAGGGGCTATGCTTCTCTGTGACATCTCCATGGGTCAACCCTGGACCATGGTGCCCACAGGCTGGTGGCGACGGGTTTTCGACGCCATCCAAAGCCTTTCACACCCAGGCGTAAAGGCGTCAACGAAGTTGGTGGCGGCCGAGTTTGTGTGGCATGGCCTCAGGAAGGACGTCGAGGACTGGGCAGGCACCTGCGTGACATTTCAGCGTTCCAAGGTTCACCGCCACACCAAGGCATCCCTGGTGCTGTTCCCAGTGCCTGGGAGGCATTTCGACCATGTCAATGTGGACCTAGTAGGACCCCTTCCCTCCTCCCGTGGTTTCACTGATCTGCTTACCAAGACGGACAGGACCACTAGGTCGCCAGAGGCTATTCCATTGTCAACAACCACATCTGCTGAGGTGGCCCGGGTGTTCATCAGGTCCTGGGTAGCCCGGTTTGGCATGCCATCTGACCTAACTCTGACCGGGGCCCGCACTTCACATCCGAGCTCTGGGCTGCAGTCGCTGAAAGCCTAGGGGTGAAGCTGCACCGCACCACAGCGTACAACCCACAGGGCAACGGTTTATGTGAGCGGTTTCATCGTTCTATGAAGGCAGCTCTTCGGGCCAGCCTCACAGACAGTAGCTGGGTCGACTGGCTCCCATGGGTTATGCTTGGCCTGCGGACTGCACCTAAGGAAGACCTCCAGTCCTCGTCGGCCGAGCTGGTTTATGGCCAGCCAATGTGGGTCCCGGGGGAATTTCTCCCAGACGGCACGGCACCCTGGTCTGCTGCCCGCCAACGGGCTGTTTTCCAGGATGCTGCCAGGGTTTTAACTCCAGTCCCAACTTCGCGTTACGGCCTCCCTCAATCTTACATCCCCATGAACCTGCAGTCGGCCAGATACGTCTTCATCCGGCATGACGCCCACCGTACCCCCCTGCGGCCTCCTTACGATGGCCCCTTCCATGTCCTGGCGGCTGGGGCTAAGAACTTTGTTGTGGATGTCGGTGGTAAGCAGGAGTGGTTTTCGGTGGACCGCGTCAAGCCGGCTCACCTGGATTTGGACAGGCCGGTTCAACCGGCCCAGCCCGCTCGGCGTGGACGCCCCCCTGCCCCTAAACCCGTCAGGAGGAGCCGTTTTGGCAGCATTATTGGTCCCCCACAGCGTTGTATTTTTTTCTTTCTTCTTGTCATGGTGAATTCTGGGGGGGTGTGTGTAGTGACCTACTTGCAGGTTATAGATATCCATCATGCGGGCCAGAGACGGTCCCTTTGAGACAGTTGGCAGGGTCAGCAAGCGGTATTGTGGGTAGACACGAGGCTGAAGTTTAGCAGAATGAACTGCTGACTTAGTTTTGGTTGGAGAAAATAAACGACGCCACGGCTGTGTGGTCAAAAACAGAAGTGGCCTCATCTCCTTTCTTTCATCTTCCACTATATATATATATATATATATATATATATATATATATATATATATAATGTGTTTATTCTCTCCTGTATCTTTTTTGTCTTATGAAAACTTAGCCATATCACATGTTCTTGTGTATATATATATATATATATATATATATATATTTATATATATATATTTATATATATACAGTGCTGCTTGAAAGTTTGTGAACCCTCCAGACAGGGTCACTGTTTTTGTAAAAAACATTAAGATAAGCTTATTACACATACATCCAAATCCCAATTTGTAAAGCACACCTTCCAAATAATGGACACACACACAAAAAGAGATATATTTTCATTATTTAATTAAACAAAGGTGGTTTATTTCACAAAAACTGAAAATGTAACATGTGCAAAAGTATGTGAACCCTTGTATTAGTAGCTTGTGGCTCCTCCTTTTGCAGCCATTACTTCAACCAAACGTCTTCTGTAACCACTAACCAGTCTCTCGCATCTGCTTATGGGGCTTTTTGCCCACTCCTCCTTGCAGAACTCAGCCAGTTGAGAGAGGTTGGAGGGACATCTGGTATGTACCGAATTCTTCAGGTCTCGCCACAACATTTCAATTGGATTAAGGTCCGGACTTTGACTGGGCCAATCCAGAGTACGAATCCTCTTTCTGTGAAGCCATTCCTTTGTAGTTTTGCTGGAATGCTTTGGGTCATTGTCTTGTTGCATAATCGATTTTCGTCCCAGCTTCAACTCCCTGACTGATGGCAGGAGATTCTGGTCAAGAATTTGTTGATATGCCGGAGAATTCGTGGTTCCTTGGATAATATGGAGTCGTCCAGGTCCAGAAGCAGAAAAGCAGCCCCAGACCTTCACATTTCCACCACCACGCTTCACTGTTGGGAGGAGGTTCTTTTCTTCATATGCAGTGTTGGCTTTTCTCCAAACATGTTGGTTTTGATTGTGACCAAATAATTCTATTTTGGACTCGTCTGTCCAGAGAATGGACTTCCAGAAGGCCTCTGGTTTGTCCAAGTGCTCTCTGGCAAAGTTGAAATGGGCAGCTTTGTTCTTTTTTGAGAGCAGAGGCTTCCTTCTAGCAACCCTCCCATGAATGTCATGACTATTCAATTTCTGTCTGATTGTAGACACATGCACATTTGTCCCAGATGCTACCAGAGAGGTCTGCAACTCTCTAGAGGTGATGTGTGGGTTGGTCTTTACCTGCTGTATTATTTTTCTGGTGCTTCTGGGTGATAGTTTTGATGGGCGTCCACTTCTAGGCAGAGTTGCTGTCATGTTGAAGGCCCTCCATTTGTAAATTATTTGTCTCACAGTGGATGGATGGAGCTGGAATCTCTTGGAGATGGTCTCATATCCCTCCCCAGACTGATGGGCTGTCACTACCCTCTTCTTCATGTCCTCGGATATCTCCTTTGCTCTCGGCATTGTTGATTTGTATGGGACCACAGTGGCTTGGTTGGTTTCCTCTCTCTTTTAATTAGTGCAGGCCAAACCTTTTCCCAAGGATGTCTCATTTCATTGGTCTGCTAAAATGATTAATTAAGCACCCCGATGTGTTTCACCCCGAGTCTGTTACCTGCTTGACTTAACCAATGCAGCTGGGGATTCTCTTACTTTTGCACATACACTAATTCCATGTTTCATGTAGTTTTTGGGCTACTTAAACAAGTCCCACTAAACAAGTACATGCAACTGATAAACATATATCTGAAATTTCATACATAAAAACTGGTGATGATAGAATAAGAAAATCATGGTAAAACAACAGAAACATCTAAACTGCTCAAGGGGTTCACATACTTTCAAGCAGCACTGTATATTGTTATATATATATATATATATATATATATATATATATATATATATATATATATATATATATACATCAATGCAATGCAGTCATCATCTGATTGGTTGCTGTCCAACCAAAATTAGGAGCGTGACGCCGGGCAACGTAACCAGTATGATTCTTTGTTTAACCACATTAGCAGCTGATGAGTGCGCCATGCATGAAACAAGCCTGTACTGCTATGTATCAAAACTTTTTTCTGTATATGTGTTGATATATTTTATTCTATTATACATAGATGTATGTTCTTGCTCTGTTAATTGTAGTGTTTGTGTATACTTGCATGTATCATTAATGAGTGTTCTTGATGAGTGTGTGTGTGTGTGTGTGTGTGTGTGTGTGTGTGTGTGTGTGTGCGCACATCTTGTGACTATGACTGATTCATTGTATTTGTGTAACATGGGTGTTTATGGATGCATTGTTGTCAGGTGCTGTGTTGCACTGTGTCTCCTTCTCTTGCTACTATGTCAGGAATGATTGGTAGATACATACAAGTTGTGCGTACCACACTGCTGTGATTGTTTCCTGTAGTATGCTGCCTGGAGAATGTAGTGTGCTTCCTGGAGAATGTAGTGTGCTGCCTGGGGAATGTAGTGTGCTGCCTGGAGAATGTAGTGTGCTGCCTGGAGAATGTAGTATGTTGCCTGGAGAATGTAGTGTGCTTCCTGGAGAATGTAGTGTGCTGCCTGGGGAATGTAGTGTGCTGCCTGGGGAATGTAGTATGCTGCCTGGAGAATGTAGTATGCTGCCTGGAGAATGTAGTATGCTGCCTGGAGAATGTAGTATGCTGCCTGGAGAATGTAGTGTGCTGCCTGGAGAATGTAGTATGCTGCCTGGAGAATGTAGTGTGCTGCCTGGAGAATGTAGTGTGCTGCCTGGAGAATGTAGTGTGCTGCCTGGAGAATGTAGTGTGCTGCCTGGGGAACATAGTATGCTGCGTGGGGAATGTAGTGTGCTGCCTGGAGAATGTAGTATACTGCCTGGAGAATGTAGTGTGCTGCCTGGGGAACGTAGTATGCTGCCTGGAGAACGTAGTATGCTGCCTGGAGAATGTAGTGTGCTGCCTGGAGAATGTAGTGTGCTGCCTGGAGAATGTAGTGTGCTGCCTGGAGAATGTAGTGTGCTTCCTGGAGAATGTAGTGTGCTGCCTGGGGAATGTAGTGTGCTGCCTGGAGAATGTAGTGTGCTGCCTGGAGAACGTAGTATGCTGCCTGGAGAATGTAGTGTGCTGCCTGGAGAACATAGTGTGCTGCCTGGAGAATGTAGTATACTGCCTGGAGAATGTAGTGTGCTGCCTGGAGAATGTAGTGTACTGCCTGGAGAATGTAGTGTGCTGCCTGGAGAATGTAGTGTGCTGCCTGGAGAATGTAGTATACTGCCTGGAGAATGTAGTGTGCTGCCTGGAGAATGTAGTGTGCTGCCTGGAGAATGTAGTATGCTGCCTGGGGAATGTAGTATGCTGCCTGGAGAATGTAGTGTGCTGCCTGGAGAATGTAGTATGCTGCCTGGGGAATGTAGTGTGCTGCCTGGAGAATGTAGTGTGCTGCCTGGGGAATGTAGTGTGCTGCCTGGAGAATGTAGTGTGCTGCCTGGAGAATGCCACTTTTCAAGGGTTTTTAGTTGATTGTCCTTCACATTTTCTTTCAAATTATATATTGTGTCTTTTTTGATTTTTTTTTTAATGTGTAAATAAAGAAACGAAACGAAATGAAAGAAAGACCAGCTGGGAGGATAAGCACACCAACTTCAGCATCCTCGAGGAGGCCAACATGACCACTATAACTGCCACCATCGCACAACGTCAGCTGAGATGGACTGGCCGTGTCCTTCGCATGTCTGACTCTCCACCCCAGAAACAAGCCCTTTACTCTCAGCTCGTGACAGGACGCCGTGCCCCAGGAGGAGAAAGGAGCGATGTAAAGATAACATCAAGGCCCACGTCAAAAGGTTCGATATCAGCATCAACACCTGGGAACAAGGAGCAAAAAACAGGGAGGCCTGGAGACTGGCTGCCTGTGAAGGAGTTGGGCGCTACAACCATGACCTCCGCTGTGCTGCTGAAAACAAGCGCAGACTCTGAAAGGAGCGAGTTACCAGACAGGCCCGAACTCCATCCTTGAGCTTGTTTGGAGGTTCTAGCAGGGGAGTGCAGCTACTTGTATACCTAGCGATCAATGGGGTGACAGTTGTTGCATCCCAATCGCCCTCACATCCCCAAACCACACCCTCAACCACTTCTTCACAGCTCCAGGGTCGGCCTCTATGCCCACCTGAAGACCCACAAGGACCTAGAAGCAGAACAGTCCTACTCGACCCCGAGTGACCGCCAATGATGACCAAGCTAATGTGATTGGGATTCAAATTTCAGGACGTTGTCAAGGTGCAAGCAGGGATAGGAGCATCGTGGGCAAAATGTCAACCACCCACCTTGCTTCCACCCATTGACTTGCACCTCACCTGTACCCAAACCCTAGGCTGTTCACTTGGTGTGTGTGCTGTGTATGCATTCCAGAACATTCCAGAACTGGGAGAGAAGGGCGAGGCAAAGCAAGAGCAATGCAGGAGTGCAGCACGCTGGAGAGCGGCCAAACTGACCCTCCTGGGACTGGCATGTGGCTCATCCCTGGTACCAAAGGGCAACCCACCTGCAGCAACCAACCGGGGACATTCGGCATCCCACCACCAAGCACTTCCAGGGTGGCGGGCTGTCCTGCTCCTCCAGCGGGACCCGACCAGGACCCCACCAACACACAGAACACAGAGATGGTTACGGTCAACATCCTTCTACCCCACCCAACACCTGGCCCTCCAGCCCCATGCAATGTGAACAGCACGGAGACCACACCCAGGGGAGCCAGGGTGACAACATGGCCCTGCCCCCCTGAGGGGGATCATCACCCGGGCAAACCCACCCAGAATCAGGTGCCTGCCTGGAACCTGTGACCAGACGGCACATCCCACTGATCCTAGCATGATCACCCCCCGGCAGACATGAGTGGGCACCACGGGCAGCCCCCATGGACCTATGGAGTGCCCGTCTGCTGATCATGAGACCCAACCCTTACCCAGTGACCTTCTCTCCACCTCCTACCCTGAGCTCCAAACCCCTGAGTGCACCCCGTATATGTATCTGTAAGCCAGGTAGAGACACACCCTGAAACCACATGGCCCGGGAGCAGAAGCTGATCCCCCCCAGATAGGCCCATGATGCCAGTTCTATATTGTTTTATTTTTTGCTTGTGCTGTTTTGTTTCAGGATGTTATGTGTGTCAAAGCTGAAGGTGTTTGATTTATTATGTTCAACAATGTTTTTGTGTATTTGTGCTCCGTGATTGTGAACAGGAACAACTCCATTCACCCATGTGATTCCATTACTAGGACCCCCAGGCGTGAAAACAAGGTTGACGTTTGGCCTTGAGCATCTAGCGTAGAAACTACATCTACTGTAGTTTCACGCTTCAACGTTCCCTTTGAAAAATCCCTGAAAGTCTACAGCGGGCACTTCAGATTCTGTGGACGGTTCATAACGTGTCCAACATGCCACCTCCATTTAAGAAAGCACACTTAAAACTGGTGTTGTTTTTTGACAATGCAGAATGAAAATAACCCATATGCACACACCCATATGTAACACGTGAGTTTGATAATTGTGCCGTGCTACATTGCTGCTATGACGTCTGTACCTGGGTGAGGGACGCCACCAGCCGGCCGTGCACTTCTGCTTACCAGCTGGAAGGCTGTCACCAGTACTGTGGAGAGGCGGCTCTGCCCATCTCTGTGTGCACTGTGAAAGTGTTGTGTGGTACATCAGTCCCAGGGTTGGTCGCCCTCACAGCCCTGGCCGGCCGTAGGGGCCTCCAGCAGCCAGGATACACAGTCAGAGGCCATTTTCTGCATGATGCTGAAGCTTTTCTCTCAGTGGAATCAGGAATCAGAACCAATTTATTTGTCATTTCACCTTATGTACTACACCCACAAAAGAAACGGATTTCTGTTTCCCCCAGCCCACCGCTGCACTACACAAAGGACAAAAACACACATCCAAAAAAACAAAACAAAACAAAACAAAACAAAAACAGCACCACCAAAAACATTCAAAAACAGAGAAGCAAAAAAAAACAACAACCAAAAACACACAAACAGCCAACAACACAGTCCTTCCAGTGCAACACACTACTCCCAGTACAACACAGTCCACCCAGTGCAACACAATCCACTCAATACAACACAGTCCTCCCAGTGCAACACAATCCACTCAATACAACACAGTCCTCCCAGTACAACACAGTCCTCCCAGTGCAACACAGTCCACCCAGTACAACACAGTCCACCCAGTGCAACACAGTCCACTCAATACAACACAGTCCACTCAATACAACACAGTCCTCCCAGTGCAACACAGTCCTCCCAGTGCAACACAGTCCACCCAGTACAACACAGTCCACCCAGTGCAACACAGTCCACTCAATACAACACAATCCACTCAATACAACACAGTCCTCCCAGTGCAACACAATCCACTCAATACAACACAGTCCTCCCAGTGCAACACAATCCACTCAATACAACACAGTCCACCCAGTGCAACACAGTCCACCCAGTGCAACACAATCCACTCAATACAACACAGTCCACTCAATACAACACAGTCCTCCCAGTGCAACACAGTCCTCCCAGTGCAACACAGTCCACCCAGTACAACACAGTCCACCCAGTGCAACACAGTCCACTTAATACAACACAGTCCACTCAATACAACACAGTCCTCCCAGTACAACACAGTCCTCCCAGTGCAACACAGTCCTCCCAGTACAACACAGTCCACCCAGTGCAACACAGTCCTCCCAGTGCAACACAGTCCACAAAGCACAAAACAGTCCTCCCAGTTCAACACAGTCCTCCCAGTACAACACAGTCCTCCCAGCACAACACAGTCCTCCCAGTGCAACACAGTCCTCCCAGTGCAACACAGTCCTCCCAGCACAACACAGTCCTCCCAGCACAACACAGTCCTCCCAGTGCAACACAGTCCTCCCAGTGCAACACAGTCCTCCCAGTGCAACACAGTTCTCCCAGTGCAACACAGTCCACTCAATACAACACAGTCCTCCCAGTACAACACAGTCCTCCCAGCACAACACAGTCCTCCCAGCACAACACAGTCCTCCCAGTGCAACACAGTCCTCCCAGTGCAACACAGTCCTCCCAGTGCAACACAGTCCTCCCAGTGCAACACAGTTCTCCCAGTGCAACACAGTCCACTCAATACAACACAGTCCTCCCAGTACAACACAGTCCTCCCAGTGCAACACAGTCCTCCCAGTGCAACACAGTCCTCCCAGTGCAACACAGTCCTCCCAGTACAACACTGTCCTCCCAGTACAACACAGTCCTCCCAGTACAACACTGTCCTCCCAGCGCAACACAGTCCACCCAGTACAGCACAGTCCTCCCAGTGCAACACAGTCCTCCCAGTACAACACAGTCCTCCCAGTACAACACAGTCCACCCAGCGCAACACAGTCCTCCCAGCGCAACACAGTCCTCCCAGCACAACACAGTCCACCCAGTACAGCACAGTCCTCCCAGTACAACACAGTCCTCCCAGTGCAACACAGTCCTCCCAGTACAACACAGTCCTCCCAGTACAACACAGTCCTCCCAGCGCAACACAGTCCTCCCAGCACAACACAGTCCTCCCAGCGCAACACAGTCCTCCCAGCACAACACAGTCCTCCCAGCGCAACACAGTCCTCCCAGCACAACACAGTCCACCCAGTACAGCACAGTCCTCCCAGTACAACACAGTCCTCCCAGTGCAACACAGTCCTCCCAGCACAACACAGTCCACCCAGTACAGCACAGTCCTCCCAGTACAACACAGTCCTCCCAGTACAACACAGTCCTCCCAGCGCAACACAGTCCTCCCAGCACAACACAGTCCTCCCAGCGCAACACAGTCCTCCCAGCACAACACAGTCCTCCCAGTACAACATAGTCCTCCCAGCACAACACAGTCCTCCCAGCGCAACACAGTCCTCCCAGTACAACACAGTCAAAAACTGCACCTTTCAGAGAACCAGCGCCATCCAGGATGACTGTCGGAACTGCATGTCTGCATGAGCTAGCAGTTAGCTTAGCCTGCCCTGCCTCCGCATCCTGCCAGACTCCAGGCAGGGTTGTGGTCCCTGGGCCCATCGGATGCAGCAGACCAGCCTCCCTCAGCCCACCCAGTGCGAGCTCTTCCAGCCAGACACCCTGACACACCTTCCCGCTCCACATGACGACGCACACGTAGACAGAAACACGACACAGTCGACGCTAGGTGAGGCCGCCGCCGCCATACCGCCTCGGCGTTTCCTCTCGGGCAGGGCCGTGGGCTAGTGGTTAGCTTAGCCTGCCCCGCTGCCGCATCCTGTCAGACCACCCTCTCAGGCCCACAGGCTGCAGCAGACCGAGGTCTCTCAGCCGATCCAGCGCCAGCTCCCCCAGCCAAGCTAAATCAACAATCAAAATAAGAACTTCACACGACGACACAAACTTAAAAGCATACCTGGACGGCCACTGCAAACGTGAGTCGGCACCGCCATCTTCCCACACCGGAAGCAGTGTCAGCCGTGGTGAAATGGTGAACCACGTTTCGATTGTGAAACCTGTTTTACACGAGAATCTGGGGAGGTTCAGTTCAGAGGTCAGACACACCCTCCATTTGCCATGCGCCTGAGTGGAAATCCAGCGGAGCTTCTCATACCCCTCAAAACCCGGGTCTCCAGTGTCCCCATGTCAAAACCCGGTTCTCCGGTGTCCCCATGTCAAAACCCGGGTCTCTGGTGTCTCCATGTCAAAAACCGGGTCTACAGCGTACCCATGTCAAAACCCGGGTCTCCAGTGTCCCCATGTCAAAACCCGGGTCTCCCGTGTCCCCATGTCAAAACCAGCATCTCCAGTGTCCCCATGTCAAAACCAGCATCTCCAGTGTCCCTATGTCCAAACCCGGGTCTCCAGTGTCCCCATGTGTCCTTTCATAACGCTTTGAATTCACTTGTAGCGTCACCCACAGTGGCCGTGCCCAGTGTGTGTAGTGTGCTTCCACAGTACCCACGATATCAACAGCTTGATGGCGTGTGTGTGTGTGTGTGTGTGTGTGTGTGTGTGTGTGTGTGTGTGTGTGTGTGTGTGTGTGTGTGTGTGTGTGTGTGTGTGTGTGCGTGCTCTAGCTGACAAGCATTCTGTCTCTTGTAGCCTGGTTTTCAGCCGTTGCTAGGCAACAGAGTGTGAGTTAGTCATATGACAATGTGGCCCTCTCAGAAGCCATAGGTGTGTGTGTGTGTGTGTGTGTGTGTGTGTGTGTGTGTGTGTGTGTGTGTGTGTGTCTGTTTGGATGGAAGCCATGGCAGAGAAAATCTACTCTTTCACGTTGCACCACGTATGTCATATATGTACTTTTTGTTTACTCTCCCAAACCCAGTCCAAATGCGGTTCTAGCTTAAGGACAATTTTGCATGTTTTTGAATACTTGAATACTGAATAAGGGGTGTGGGGTTGTAAGGGACCTTTCCCTTACCAGAAGGTCTTACCAGACGGAGCATCTGGGCCTCCAACGTATCAGTTGGGAGTTCAGATGTCACATGGTCGAAATGTGAAAATGTGTAAATCTCTCAGTTTACCAGTCAATCTTTGTTCCAGCCCTCACCTGTGGTCATGAGCTTTGGGTCGTGTCTGAAAGGGTGAGATCGTGGATACAAGAGGCTGAAATGAGTTTCCTCCGTAGGGTGTCTGGGCTCAGCCTTAGAGATAGGGTGAGGAGCTCGGACATCCGGAGGGAGCTCAGAGTAGAGCTGCTGCTCCTTCGCATCAAAAGGAGCCAGTTGAGATGGTTCGGGCATCTGATCAGGATGCCTCCTGGGCGCCTTCCTTTGGAGGTTTACCGGGCACGGCCAACTGGGAGGAGACCCCGGGGTAGACCCAGAACTCGCTGGAGGGACTACATGTCCAACCTGGCCTGGGAACACCTTGGGATCCCCCAGGAGGAGCTGGAGGGCGTTTCTGGGGAGAGGGAGGTCTGGAGTGCCCTACTTTAGCTTGCTGCCACCACGACCCCACCCCGGAGGAGCTGCTGAAGATGAATGAATGAATGGTCGAAATGCTGCCTCAGAGACTTTTAGGGTCAACAAAGGAATATTTCAAAGGGAAAAACCAATGCTTATCAAATTGCCTTTGAAATCTAAGCTTGTCCAGAGTCCCCCACCCCACCCCACCCACCCACCCACCAAGAAACCCACAAAAAGTTCATCAAGTGCTATACTAGTGAACAGTTGACCAGAGGGGAAAAAATATAGGAGTATCCAGATAGCTTAGCCAGCTAAGCTAGGCCAAAACCTGTAACTGCTGTGCCCAAAATTTTAAGCTGACCTTTGACCTTTGGGGCATATCATGTCCTGCTTAGTTAAGTCACGTTGATTTGTATAGCCCTAAATCACAGTTATGTCCCAGAGGACTCTGCAGTCACATCACATTCTCATTGTAACAACAGCTGGACACGACAATACCCTCTATTCTTAGAGAAATCCTTATCAACAGCTGGACACGACAATAACCTCTATTCTTAGACACATCCTTATCAACAGCTGGGCATGACAATACCCTCTATTCTTAGACACATCCTTATCAACAGCTGGACACGACAATACTCTCTATTCTTAGACACATCCTTATCAACAGCTGGACACGACAATACTCTCTATTCTTAGACACATCCTTATCAACAGCTGGACACGACAATACCCTCTATTCTTAGACACATCCTTATCAACAGCTGGGCATGACAATACCCTCTATTCTTAGACACATCCTTATCAACAGCTGGAAACGACAATACTCTCTATTCTTAGACACATCCTTATCAACAGCTGGACACGACAATACTCTCTATTCTTAGACACATCCTTATCAACAGCTGGACACGACAATACCCTCTATTCTTAGACACATCCTTATCAACAGCTGGGCATGACAATACCCTCTATTCTTAGACACATCCTTATCAACAGCTGGACACGACAATACTCTCTATTCTTAGACACATCCTTATCAACAGCTGGACACGACAATACTCTCTATTCTTAGACACATCCTTAACAGCTGGACACGACAATACTCTCTATTCTTAGACACATCCTTATCAATGGCTGGACACGACAATACCCTCTATTCTTAGACACATCCTTATCAACAGCTGGACACGACAATACTCTCTATTCTTAGACACATCCTTATCAACAGCTGGACACGACAATACTCTCTATTCTTAGACACATCCTTATCAACAGCTGGACACGACAATACCCTCTATTCTTAGACACATCCTTATCAACAGCTGGGCATGACAATACCCTCTATTCTTAGACACATCCTTATCAACAGCTGGACATGACAATACTCTCTATTCTTAGACACATCCTTATCAACAGCTGGACACGACAATACTCTCTATTCTTAGACACATCCTTAACAGCTGGACACGACAATACTCTCTATTCTTAGACACATCCTTATCAATGGCTGGACACGACAATACCCTCTATTCTTAGACACATCCTTATCAACAGCTGGACACGACAATACTCTCTATTCTTAGACACATCCTTGTCAACAGCTGGACAGAACAATACTCTCTATTCTTAGACACATCCTTATCAACAGCTGGACACGACAATACTCTCTATTCTTAGACACATCCTTAACAGCTGGACACGACAATACTCTCTATTCTTAGACACATCCTTAACAGCTGGACACGACAATACTCTCTATTGTTAGACACATCCTTATCAATGGCTGGACACGACAATACCCTCTATTCTTAGACCCATCCTTATCAACAGCTGGACACGACAATACTCTTTATTCTTAGACCCGCCTTAACAGCTGGACACGACAATACTCTCTATTCTTAGACACATGCTTAACAGCTGGACACGACAATACTCTCTATTCTTAGACACATCCTTAACAGCTGGACACGACAATACTCTCTATTCTTAGACACATCCTTATCAATGGCTGGACACGACAATACCCTCTATTCTTAGACACATCCTTATTAACAGCTGGACACGACAATACTCTCTATTCTTAGACACATCCTTAACAGCTGGACACGACAATACTCTCTATTCTTAGACGCATCCTCATCAACAGCTGGACCTGACAATACCCTCTATTCTTAGACACATCCTTATCAACAGCTGGACATGACAATACCCTCTATTCTTAGACACATCCTTATCAACAGCTGGACATGACAATACCCTCTATTCTTAGACACATCCTTATCAACAGCTGGACATGACAATACCCTCTATTCTTAGACACATCCTTATCAACAGCTGGACACGACAATACTCTCTATTCTTAGACACATCCTTGTCAACAGCTGGACATGACAATACTCTCTATTCTTAGACACATCCTTATCAATGGCTGGACACGACAATACTCTCTATTCTTAGACACATCCTTGTCAACAGCTGGACACGACAATACTCTCTATTCTTAGAAACACCCTTATCAACAGCTGGACACGACAATACTCTCTATTCTTAGACACATCCTTATCAACATTTGGACACGACAATACCCTCTATTCTTAGACACATCCTTATCAACAGCTGGACATGACAATACCCTCTATTCTTAGACACATCCTTATCAACAGCTGGACACGACAATACTCTCTATTCTTAGACACATCCTTAACAGCTGGACACGACAATACTCTCTATTCTTAGACACATCCTCATCAACAGCTGGACCTGACAATACCCTCTATTCTTAGACACATCCTTATCAACAGCTGGACATGACAATACCCTCTATTCTTAGACACATCCTTATCAACAGCTGGACATGACAATACCCTCTATTCTTAGACACATCCTTATCAACAGCTGGACATGACAATACCCTCTATTCTTAGACACATCCTTATCAACAGCTGGACACGACAATACCCTCTATTCTTAGACACATCCTTGTCAACAGCTGGACATGACAATACTCTCTATTCTTAGACACATCCTTATCAATGGCTGCACACGACAATACTCTCTATTCTTAGACACATCCTTGTCAACAGCTGGACACGACAATACTCTCTATTCTTAGAAACACCCTTATCAACAGCTGGACACGACAATACTCTCTATTCTTAGACACATCCTTATCAACATTTGGACACGACAATACCCTCTATTCTTAGACACATCCTTATCAACAGCTGGACATGACAATACCCTCTATTCTTAGACACATCCTTATCAACAGCTGGACACGACAATACTCTCTATTCTTAGACACATCCTTAACAGCTGGAAACGACAATACTCTCTATTCTTAGACACATCCATAACAGCTGGACACGACAATACCCTCTATTCTTAGACACATCCTTGTCAACAGCTGGACACGACAATACTCTCTATTCTTAGACACATCCTTATCAACAGCTGGACACGACAATACTCTCTATTCTTAGACACATCCTTATCAATGGCTGGACACGACAATACTCTCTATTCTTAGACACATCCTTAACAGCTGGACACGACAATACTCTCTATTCTTAGACACATCCTTAACAGCTGGACACGACAATACTCTCTATTCTTAGACACATCCTTAACAGCTGGACACGACAATACCCTCTTCTTAGACACATCCTTATCGATTCAGGTGAGACAAAACACCACAGAAAACTTTTGGTTGTTTTTTTTTTTAGAAAAAAAAGTCAGCAGCCTCAGGAAGAGCACAGGGGGCGGGGCTTGGCTCATGTGGTCATGTGATCATCTCTGACGCCTAGAATCTCCATGGGGCAGCCAAGATGCCACGCCATCATTTGGATGATTAAAAACTAGTTGTTGATACCATGGTTGACACAGAGTGGTCTTAGCAAAATTAGTCCGCTTGTTATTCAGAAATCATGATCAGTAACTTTTCATTTGTCTGAGACGCAACACATTTTCATTTGTCTGAGACACAACACATTTTCATTTGTCTGAGACACAACACATTTGCTCGGTGTCTTGAAAAACCAGGAGCTTCTACTGCATGTCTGCTCAGCAAGTAGCTTTAATCGTTCGATTTATTGTCATCGAACAACCTCGTTATTTCATCTTCCAGGTTTTCATTTGCTGGCATTTCATGCCACATCCCAAGCCCTGGTTTCCGGTTAAATAAACCAGTAGCAAACTTATGAAATCAGTTTTAGCCAATCACGGATGAGAAACTAGCTAAACTTATCACCCATCCATCCATCCATTATCCCAACTGCCTGTCCTGCTCTCAGGGTCGCAGGGATGCTGGAGCCTACCCTACCCCAGCAGTCATTGGGCGGAAGGGGGGGAGACACCCTGGACAGGCCGCCAGACCATCACAGGGCCCACACACACATACACACACCTAGAGACAATGTAGTACGGCTGATTCACCTGACCTACATGTCTTTGAGTCACCTGACCTACTACATGTCTTTGGACTGTGGGAGGAAACCCACGCAGACAGGGGGAGAACATGCAAACTCCACACAGAGGATGACCCGGGACAACCCCCAAGGTTGGACTACCCCGGGGCTCGAACCCAGGACCTTCTTGCTGTGAGGTGACCATGCTAACCACCCTGCCGCCCTACTTGTCTCCCAGATGATGTAATGGTTCTCAGTGAAACATGCCGCTTTGCCTACAAAATGCATAGGATGACATTCCAAATGTTCTGGTGAAGGCACCAGTTGATGCTCATAGTTGTACAGGTGTTTTCATGTATACTATCCTGTGCTGACCTTTACGGCGTGGCTCAATTCCATCACAAAACACCTGAGCAATGCAAGACTGTTCAAAACACTGTTCACTACGCGAGATAAAACAATGTGGTTGTTTGGCTCAGGGTTGAACGGGCCGACCTCAGCTCTTAAGGGAAGACCTCAGAATGAACTCTTGGTTGTCTCTCGTACAACTAGAACTGTTGCTTAAAATCGACCCCCGGGAGGGATCCCTCTTTCAAGATGGTGGACATATGCAAAACAATGCTTACTACATAAACTGAGCTGTCAGGCAGCATCCTCCCCTGCAACATGCCGAGCATGCACCATGCACACCGCCATGTGCAACCTCGGACTTTTCCTCTGGGAGTTACACACACACACACACACACACACACACACACACACACACACACACACACACACACACACACACACACACACACACACACACACGATGCTTCTCATAAAAGCAGCTGGTCCTAATAATTGTGGAATTTAAATTGGCCCCATGTATGTTTCCAGGAGCAACTTGGTTCGGCTTTGTTTGGAGCTCTGTCTGAGATGGCTG